>NC_056522.1:43276305-43348133 GCF_019175285.1 Sceloporus undulatus | reverse complement strand
ACCTATCCCATAGTTCCTCTGGAAAGAGCTTGGGTTTCCTACTAAATTCGGAGGGAAAATGTATATAAGGCTGACAGCGCTTATGACGTTTGATCGTTTAAGCGCCTTGATTGGTTCATTTAAAAAAAAACCCGCCAAAAATAAATCGAATCAGAAACGGTCACAGAGATGGAAACGATGTCACAGATAAATCGATTCCGATTAATGCGGGTTAACGTTACGTCATTCTGACGTAGTATTGATTGACAACTCCAAATAAGGTATGGAGGAGAAGAATCGCTTTATTTAAACACCGATTTCATGCCAAGTGAGAACGCTTACTGAACGCTTGCAGGTAAAAAATCCGAATTAAACAAGCAGATGGGAACGATGAATAAAGCGATTCTGAAAGCGGGATAACAACTGTGTTATTTTAATTCGATTTTATTAAAAACGTTTTATTTTAATTCGTATCAAATCCTAAGTGGGAACAAGCTCTCAGATGGTTTGGTGGGAAGAGAGGGAGAGAGTGGGTGGATGATTATTTACAACATTGTTGTTGTATTTCTCACTCAGCCCTCTCTGGAAGCTCAAAACATTAACCAGCAGTTCAAACATTAACTGGCAGAGATGATGGTTTCTTCCCATGGGATGCTACTACTGTAGTTTTATTACAACACTCACTTGTTTGAATTTTATTTCTAAAAGGAATTGAAGGGAAAATGGAAATATGGGCTATTTGCTTAACATCTCTCCTGGCAGAAAGTATGATTATAGCAGATATGACTAAACGTACAAAAAAACCAAAAATTGGGTAAGAATAATCAGTATGGTTTCTCTGAAGAAAGTTCTTTCTCATTATATCTTTAGAGTAATCTCAGAATAACCACAACTAGGACAGGGATAAACTGAGCATGAATCATCCTGGATTACATGGTTGAATATGCAAATCACTATAGTCCTGTTTGTATTCATTTCTGGCTGAAGATAATTTAAGAATACATTCAATGGCACCAGTTCCCCCAAAGGTCCTTGGGCACTCCGCTACTGATATTAGGGCTCATAGAATCTTAGGCGCGTTACAGACCACCTGAAAGTGGCAGTCTCCCACCGCCTCCATTTCCGCTGCCAGGAAACTGCAGCCTCCAAACGAGGAGGCTTCCCGGCGGCGGAAAAAGAAGCTGCAAAAAGCGGCTTCTTTTCACGCCGCGCTTGTGATGTATGAGCGCGCAAATGGCGCACTCGTGATGTCACAAGGCAAGGGCGACGTGATGATGCTAAGCACGTAAAAATGGCGGCGCCCATGTGTATAGGGTTTTGTTATCCATGGCGGATCTTGGAACCAAACCCCAGCGTATAACAATGGTCCATTGTACTTTTATTGATGCAGCCTAAAATTGCATTGGCCTTTTTAGCTGCTGCATTGCACTGTTGACTCATGTTCAACTTGTAGTCTACTTTTACATTTCCAGAATGTAAAAAGCGGTGCAATTTTGCTCACTTTCTGCATGGGTTAATGTTGCGTTAATTCTCAATTAGCCCAGCATGTCTGAAAACAATCCCACTTTTGCGGGATATTACCTGATTTAAATCCTGTTTATGCCTCCCATGTGATAAGGTCTATGTTTTTCTTTTATTGCCTTCACATTAACTAACCCTCCGAGATAGGTTCACTTCTCATGTCCATATAGATATTGATGTCCTGATGCCATCAGAGTGCCATGAATCTGTAATTACAAATTTAAAAATGTATATGTATGTGTGTGTTTATGTTGTCTACACTGCTACAGAAAAATAGCTATATAGTAGGCCCTCCATATTTGTGGGCTAGCCATCCACCGATTGCAGCATCCGTGCATGGCTCTGCCCCATTATTGTCAATGGAGGCGCATCCATTTAGCTGTGCTGATATGGCCATGTGCATATTGGCAATAATGGGATTGGAGGTCCCACAATTTTTAATATCTACATGGGAGTCCAGAATTGAACCGCTGCTGATAAAGAGGGTCAGCTGTAATACTAATGTTCATATCTGCAATGTAATGCATGCAGTTCTCTGATCAGATATTCAAATCTGGGTTTCCTTCTGTGTTTTCAACTTTCTGGCTACTGCCAGCACCACAGACTAATCTTTGAAGAAAGAATAAGTGGTTTCAAATATTTTGATACCGGCTATGAAAAACAAGATTTTTTCCTCCTACAAAAGGCAACTAGAGTGACAGGTGAATCTTTCTTGAACACCATTGGAACTGTAGTTCAAGGCAGGAGGCTAGCCTAGAGCACACATGGCTTTCTCAACACTTTGCTGCTGGCCTCCTCATTTACTACTTGAGCATTAACGGTATGTGAGGGTGCAAACTAAGAGGGGGTGACACCAAAATGGCAAGTGAACAATCTGTTGCTATTACTGAGGGGAGGTTGCAGTGATCCTGAGACAAACATATCACAGGGTTTTCTTGGCAATATTTGTTCAGTGATGGGTGGCCTTTGTCTTTCTCTGAGGCTGAGAGAGTGTGACTTGCTCAAGGTTATGAGTAAGAACTCAAGCCCTGGGTCCAAAACACAGAGATAATCCAGTTTGAGACCACTGCTCTGACTCAGTGCTAGGGCATCCTGGGAATTGCAGTTTATTGTGGAACCAGAGCTCTCTGACAGAGAAGGCTAAAGGTCTCACAAAATGACACCACACAGAAATCCCTACTATTGAGCCAGGGCAGTTAAAGTCACAATCCCATGATCAGACCACCACACTTGCTTGGCTTTCTTCTACACAGTACTTTCCTTATTTTGAGCTTTTTAAAAGCATTTATTTTTCTGACTGTGCTTGTCATGTTTCACAGCCAGGCATTTGAGTGCTGCAGGAGATGCTTTTGAAGCCTGGACATGCTAATCTGTTCACTCCCTTTTGTTCAGTTTTAAATTGTAAGATGCTAATTTGCTGCCATCTCAGTTTTCAATTGTCTGTTCTCCTGAAGACAGTTCCTTCAGTTCTGTGATGTTCTGCTGCCAAAAATTGCTGAAGCACAACTGCTGCCAATTTAACATTATTTTGTACCAACAGGAAATTTAAAACAATTGTTTGCATAGTTTGTTGCTGAGTCAGGAAGACCTTGGAGCTAACCTTGGCTTGTTCTGCAAAGAGTGCTTTAATATTCTATGCTGCATACCTGAATAATATTTAAGAGCCATCTGTCTTTCTTCTATACATGTGCCCATATGGATCAGTTTAACACCAAAGTGTGCTGCTGAATAGCTTATAGGCTTCAGGTAACCTATACCTGACTGTGTATAGCTCCTTTTTACATCTTTTAATGTCCACCATTTCTTTCTTATCTTCTGTTTAGCTGTAGGCAGTCGGAGAATAGTGAAAGAGGGTTGAGAAACAGAGATTCAGTATGCAGCATGTTAAAAAATCATAGATCTATACACTTGATCACCAAACTGGATATCATAAGAAAAATGGAGGCTGGAGAAAGAAAATGTCATCTCTGGATGCATTTGGGAAGAAGCCTTCTTGTAATCTGTAGAGGGGTCAAATACTTTTGTCTACCTATGCAAGGCTTACCTGACCTGGTTGCTTCATTTCACATGGGCATATTGTTTGTTTTGAATAAAAAGTAAGGTGAAACATGTTGAACTGTTTTTCTTTTTTAAATGTGTGGTATAGGAAACTGTTTTTATTGTTTCCATATTATTTCTGCTTCGAATACCAAATTTTCTGTTAAAAAATAATGCCCAGGAACACATTGACTTTGTTAACTGAGCCATATCTGCATCCAAGTGAGACACGAGCAGAATCAGAGCGCTAACAGAGAGTTAGGAAAAAATAAAGATGGTGAGACAAGTAGTAGACACATTCATACAGTCAAATGCAATCAGAAGCAACACTACACATAAAATAGGGACTTGGAATTTGAGAAGCATGAGCCAAGGGAAGTTAGGCATAGTAAAAATGGAAACGGAATGCATGAACATAGCATCACTATGGGTGAGTGAATTAAAATGGACAGGAATGGACCACTTTGAATCAGATAACCACACAGTCTTCTACTCATGGAATGAAAAGATATGAAGAAATGGGGTGGCTTTCATACTAAGAAAAGATACAGCAAAAGCAGTCATATAATACAATGCATAATCAGATCGAATCATCTCAATAAGGCTACATGGGCAATTAATGAATATCACCATAATTCAAGTATATGCACCAACTACAGATGCCAAACAAGAAGAAATTGATAGATTCTATGAAGGAGTACAGGAAGCAATTGACAATACATCAGCATAGGATGTCAAGATGATTACTGGAGATCTGAATGCTAAAGTCGGAAGCAAAGAGGATTCAAAAACAGTAGGCATTACTAAACAGTATTGTTTAGGGAAGCGTTCCCAGGGAGTCTGTGATTGTGTCCTGGTTGTTCTGATGCTTGATCCAATATTGGATATTTGCTGTTTTAACTTGTTTCTTATGATGTTTTTAATTTGTTGTTTTAACTTTTAGATTGTACGCCATAGGCAGGCTTTTATATATTCTTGATTTTACTTGGTTTTGTACAGTGCTATGTAGATTTACGGCGCTTTATAAATAAAGCTAATAATAATAATAGGCAGATTTGGATTAGGCATAATAAATGAAGCAGGTGAGCATCTGATAGATTTTTGTGAAGCCAACAACCTATTTATTACTAACACATTTGTATCCAGCCAGAAAGAAGGTTATACACATGGATATCACCAGATGGCCAACACAAAAACTAATTATATAATTGGAAGCAAAAGATGGCGAAACTCCACACTGATGGCCAAGACAAGACGAGGCACTGATTGTTGTACAGATCATGAATTATTCATATCAAAAATAAGGATAAAACTGAAGAAGAAAACAAAACCAGTCATCATTCCAAAATATGATCTAAACAATATCTCTACTGAATTTATCAATAATGTAAGGAACAGATTTGCACTACTAAGCATAATTGACCGAGAACCAGATGAGCTTCGGTCTGAAGCCAAAGACATAATAAAAGAAGAATACAGACAGACACTTTCAATGGACAAAAAGAAGGAGAAGAAACCATGGATGACAGATAAAACATGCAATAAAGGAAAGATGAGAAGCAAAACAAAAAGGAGATAGGAACAAGCTAAGAAACATGAATGCAACAGTACAACGGCTAGTCCGTAAAGAGAAAGAAAACTACTACAATGAGTAGTGAAGAGAAACAGAAGACAACAAATAGGGGAGACCTATTCCACAAGATCAGGGAAATCAAAGGAAGGTTCAAACCAAGGACTGGTATGCTCTATGACAATAGATCCACAGCACTAATATCCCATGCAAGCAAAATATGCTCAAAATTCTACAACATAGACTCCAATGACACATGGAGAGTTTGCTTGTTCCCTCAAAGCTTTTGTGCAGATGAACAACACTCAAGTCACTGCCACACACAACCATCACATTTTCCCCTCAGCAACCTTCCTGATTTCACTATTAGCTTACACTTTGTAAACCACTTAGGGAGTGCTTAAGTGCACTGATAGGCGATATAGAAATGTACTTGCTATTGCTATTTGACCTGCACTCAGAGGTCAGCCGTCCCCTTGTACACATCTCACAAATCTGGGTCAGCTGGGAGATGTTTGAAAGTTGCTCTTAGAGCCAGATGAGTTCATGAAGAACTGGAATTGCTGCTTGCCTGGGCCATGGAAATGCTGCAGCTGTCCCTTTATCTCTAGCTCTGATCACCTGTTGGTTTCTTTCTAGCCACTACTGTCATCGGAGGCCTTGCACTTTACCTGTCACTTCTTCCAACACTGTTAAGCTGATCTTCTTGTTCCTCTTCTCCCACTCACTGGTGCCACTGCATCCCTTTGTTCACCTGTGGCTTCCTTACCTTTACTTGGGCCCCACCCCTTCTCTCTTTTGCAGCAAGGATGAACCAACTAAAAACCTATAATATTTTATAATACAGTACATAATTTTCGGTATCATTATTATTTTTTGTGTGAAAGTCAGCTCTTTTAACAATGGATACCTAAGACAATGGACAAATAATGGTACTACCAAGAAAGACAAATAAAGATAACTACTGAAATTTTTAAATGACTGTCAAAAACAGTAAACAAATAATGATAGATTGGAAAAAGACAAAAACATATGCAACATAGGACCTCTGGGTCCCAGTAATTTGTACCTACTTCTCCCTGCTTTTTGTCATCCCTGGCCTTCTGATATCAGAATAGATAGACTATCTTAGAAGGCACTGGTTTCTCCTTCTGGGGTGCTCATCTTCTGAGAATGCTATGTACACCTTTTATTTCAGTGTAGTTTTAAAAATTGTCTTTTTGAGAAAATACCTTAAACAAATACGCGGGACATCCGCTCCAGACCCCCCCCCCCCGGTGTATAAGGGAAATACCGCAGGACCTCAAATCCCATTTATTTTTATGACAGTGCACTCCCACAAGCATGAGGACTGGGGCTCACCATCTGTGTCACTTTGAGTCCATGTATGGCAGGCCCACGTATGGTGCGGGGGTGCTGTATACACACACCTTTGAGAGCAAGAGGTCTCGGAGACATGAACTAGGATAAAAGTAGGGCCCAGATTATGAGTAGGGGCACATGGTTAGCCCAATACGTATGTTTAAGAGTTTGATATAGACACAAGTAAATTTGGGCAAGTTATGTGGGATTGACCAAGCTTTCCTTAAACAATTTGCCTTTGGATAAACTAACCATTTCTACTCTCACCCATCCATTTTGGCCTCTATTTCCCTGTATCTTTGGCACTGCTCAAAATGATTTGGTAGATGGAAAAGACAGAGGAGTACCAGTGATAGAAGAAGCCTGCCGTACCTTGAACACCATGACCCAAAAAGTTAATTTGATAATCATTAACAAAAGCTCAGTTCCCTTGACAAGTTGTAATGAACACCAAAATTTCCATCTCTTGTCAGATATGACCAAGCAGAATATCCATCATTACTTGGGAATTAATTATAATCTCTTCTTAGCCCTTTCTATTGCCTCTAGGTGGTGCTTGTGTGTCAATTTTTATTTTTTAATTGTTACTATTAGAAACGCCAAAGCATGAACATAGATGTCTGAGGCAGCTTGACCTCTCTGTACATGGACCTTTTACTTATGGGCATAGAAGCCTGCATTGCCAAACCATACACACCACTGCGTTTGAAGTGATGTTTGCCCAATTAGTTTGCTGAATATGGGGCTACAAAATCACCTTGTGTACTGAGAAAATATCTTGTGTGAAGAGGACAGGAGAGCAGTAGGTTTATCTTTAAAATAAAACACAGTAGTAATGCCATTGAATTAAATTATATTTTCTGAATGTAGATCTTGACAAGGTATTTCAACCAGTGTCTTGGGAAAACTTGAAAAATTTACAAGCTGAAACATGTCCAGAGTAGGGTGACCCTACAATGGATGCAAGCTACAGGAGAGATTCCACCTCAACATTAGGAGGAACTTCCTGACAGTAAGGGCTGTTCGACAGTGGAACACACTCCCTCAGAGTATGGTGGGGTCTCCTTCCTTAGAGATCTTTAAACAGAAGCTGGATGGCCATCTGTCGGGGGTGCTTTGAGATTTCCTGCATGGCAGGGGGTTGGACTGGATGACCCTTGTGATCTCTTCCAACTCTACAATTCTATGATTCTATGACCCCAAATGATCTAAATCTGGAAACCAAATCTTACAAGGAATGGTTTAGGGAGTTGGATATGTTAGCGAGGAGAATTCTGAGAAGTGTCATGATAGCTATCTTTAAATATCTGAAGGGATGGCTTGTAGAAAATGGTTCAAACTTGTTTTCTGGTGCTTCGGAGACTAGAAGAACATGAACCAATGGATTCAGATTACAAGAAAAGAGATTCCACAGGAACGTCTCTAGTGTAAGAACTGTTCAAGAGAATGGACAGTCTGTGGACTCTCCTTCTTGGAAGTCTTTATTCAGGGATGCGCATCTTTCATAAGTGTTTTAGGTGTGTATTCCTACACAGCAGAGGATTGTATTAGATGGTCCTTGTAGTCCCATCCAACTCTTACGATGTGATAATTCTATGATTAAATGATGGACTACAGTAGATCTTAAGATAAACGTTAGAGCATTGGGCTATGACAGAAGAAAACAGTGTTAAAATTCTCACCCTGCAACAACACTGGATGGCCTTGTCCCAGTTACTCTTTCTTTCCACATAGCCAACCTCAGGTTAAAATGGGAAAAGGAGAGGGAGACCGAACTTTGTAGAATGTCCTGAACTGCTTACAGAGATATTCATAAACATTCCAAATTCACAAGGGAGGAAGATATACTGTATATACTTGACCATAAGTCAACCTCATGTATAAGTCGAGGGCAAGTTTTGGGGCCAAAATGATGGATTTTGCTATGACCCATTGATAAGTCGAGGGTAAAATTTAGGGACATATAGTAAAGAATAGAAAGGATGAAGCAAAGCAAAACAAAGTCAAAGAACTTATAAAATCCCAGCAGACATACATAACTCTGTGTGCTTACTCTTAAGATTGGATGGATGAGAGAGTAGAGGGGGGGTCAGTGCTTCACATATTATACTCTTGGTTTTCATCAGGAGATGGTGCCTTCTTTTAAATAAGAGTTAAGATACAATACTTAAATTGACTCATGGATAAGTCGAGTCAGGTTTTTTGGGTCAATTTTTTTAAACCTAAATTTCTAGACTTATACATGAGTATATACAGTAAGTCTGTCTGTAATTCAGTTTCAGTGTGGGAAAGGAAATCTGCCTGTTTGGCTTGGTTTAAAATAGCACACAATTCCTAGGGACAGGAATAGTGTAGTAGGCTGATGATTGGAAAGTGGCCTGGGAGATATGGAAGTGTAGGCTGCATTTATACTGCAGAATTAATGCTGTTTGACACTGCTTAACTGCCCTGGCTAAGTGCTATGGAATTCTGAGATCTGTAGTTTTGTGAGATATTTAGCCTTCTTGGTCAAAGAGTTCTGATGCCACAATAAATTGCAGACCCTCAGATTCCATAGCACTGAGCCATGGCAGTTAAAATGGTATCAAACTGCATTAATTCTACAGTGTGGCAGCGGCCTAAAGGGGCAGAGAGCCCAGAGGCAAGGAGATGGAGAGAACAGAATACAGAGTAAGTCACAGGCTGAAAAACAAGAGCCCATGGGAGAGATACATGAAAGTGAGGTTGTTCTTGTGTCCCTTCATTTCCAACTTATGTTGACCTCGTCATGGGATTTTCTTGGCAAGATTTGTTTAGAAGAGGTTGGTCTTTGCCTTCCTCTGTCCAGTGTCATCCAGTGAGTTTCCTTGGCTGTGCAAGGACTCAAATACCAGACTCCAGAGTTGTAGTCCAATACTCAAACCATCATACCATGCTGGCTCTTGAAAGCGAGTACAAACTGAATTCTCATTTAGTTGTTCAGTTATTCAAACTTATTTTAATTAACCTGCCAGTTCTTTGGTTACAGGCTTCTAGTAAAAACACTTTGTTAAGATAAAAATTACACTCTCATTCCAATGTACATGGAATTGAAAGATGTATTTATTTTCTGTTTAAACCTTTTTAAGGTGGAAGCTGGTGAGTGCTGCAGTATTTATACTAGCAATTTCTACATCAGGTCCTGCTTAAATTCATTTCAAATAACAAATGTTCTGCTTTGGCCAAGTAAACAGGCCTGTGATTTGCAGAATATTTGATCTCTAAATTCAGGTGTTGAACCTATCAGGGCGGGAAGAGAAAAGAGCTTTTAATACGAAGAAACCGCCCATGAGATAATGCCACATGACAAAATTCAATAAAGCTAGCCAGCTGTACAAAGGATATAAACAGCAGAGAGAGCACAAATGATTTGGACAGAGTGGTCCACCTGGGCCCTATTCAGAGTAATGAAGTCTGTATGCTTAGTGACAAAAATGAACAAATCTGGATGAGTAGGACTGCTTTAGATATTTTGGAAAATAAATGCTTAGACATAGGTAGAAGTTCTTCACCAGTACTCCTGGTTGTTCTCATATAGGATGTGAAAAGGCATAGCCTGCATCTACATAGCAGAATTAATGCAGTTTGACACTGCTTTAATTGCCATAGGTCAATGCTATGGATTTCTAGGATTTGTAGTTTTCTGAGATACTTAGCCTTCTCTCTCAGAGAGCTCTGGTTAAAATAGTGTCAAACTGCATTAATTCTGTAGTGTGGAAACAGCCTCAAGGACCAGCTTTTCCCCTTCCTTCCTCCCTCCTTTCTATCAGGGTGCTCCCCTTTCAGAACTTTTACGAAAGCTCTCTCCTAAGACAGCTTTACTGGTGACTAGCTTGAAAAAGATACTTTTTGTATTACATATTGGCTGTGAAATTTGCAGAGCTGTAATCCAAAAAACAACTTTTCCAAGCTTTGCTTTGTTGCAATTGCCATTCTCTTCTCCTGGAGGTGTCAGCCATGTTCCCTCTGTATCCATTGAAAATACTCACAACCGGTATTTATTTATTGTTTAAGATGTTTTAGACTCCTTTGTAACTGATCTATTGTTCACAAAGCCTTAGTTCCAGAACATTCTCTTAAAAAAAAAGAACTCTTTGTTTGGGGACCTGGACAGTTCTGTTATATTTTCCTGTTGTATAAGAGATGGGTACTATGGTTACAGCACTTCCAAGTATTTGAGGGAAAAGTTAATTGTGTGAGTCAGTCCTTAAGAGCATTGCAGGATCATCGAGGCAAGGCTGTTTGATAGAGAATTCATACACTTGTTTTGTTTTGTTTTTACTATGGACTGCAAGTGTTGCATTTTTCATAACAAATAGTTGAAACAGAATTTGGGTCCAAGTATCTGAATAAGGTACATTTGGTCATTTCAGCTGAAGATTCAGATTTTCCAGGTTATTCACCTAGTTCTAGGCTGCATTCTCAGAATCAAAATATCCCATGTCTCTGATAGCAGCTGGTTGGCTTTTGCTTCCATATGGACTGAATTAAAATCATGAATCTGAACCTTCAGACAACTCTGAAGTTGAGACATTGTCTTTTCCAACAATGTGGAGGAGACAGAAGGAAGAAAAGCCTAGCACCCTGATTTTCTTCAGTGCAGAGGCAATGAGGTCAGTTGGGGCAGTAAAGCTGGGCAGAATAATTAACTAGCAATGTTACTACTTTTTAAGAGCACAACTCCCCAAATATGCCTTAAAACTAAGTAACCTTTTCAAACTGAGATAATTATGAGCTTCTGCACTTCCTAATCAACCACTGGTCAGGAATAGGAGCATAATGATATGCAGGCCCTAATTAACTGTTCAGAAAAGACTAATTAAGATGACCAAGAGACTAAAGCAGCTCCCTGTCTGGAAATACAGTATTACAACACCTGGGTCTGTTTAGCTCAGAAACAAGGCAAATAAGGTGTGACGTGATAAAGGTCGATAAGATTATGCATCGTGTGATGTGGAGAAACTAGACAGAGAGAAACTCCCCCCCCCCCCATCCCAGAGTCATGCACTGAGGAGATGATCACACGGGACTTTTAAATCGGAATTAAAGCTGGATAACAGCATCTTTGGCCATACTTGTCACAAGAGGCCATGTCTCTCTAATTCCTGCTTTGCATTTTAAGTGTTGCCAGAGCACACTTTTGTGTGCATGGAGCATAGATTGGGGCCAGTGGTATGCAAGAGATGGATGCTGGCTGTGTGCCAGGAATCTAGGCTTGGGACTAATATTTATATCTGAGATCCTAGTCCCAAGGGGTGTTAGATGCTATCTTGCAATGTAGCAAGATCTGATGCACTTCCCAGGAACTGACAATGAGATTCTAGAACGGCTGATGGTTTTAACTTCGGGGCAACAAAAACAACAGTTGGATTTAGGACAATTGCAGGGTAGATGGATAGGGAAGTTGGCTGGGAACATGGCAGGGATAGGTAGGAAGTGTTGGCTTTCTGTCTTCACCTTTTGTTTGTAGCGTAAGAAAATATGAGAAAAGCTGAAGGGAGAGGACAAAGTGATCAGTAAACCCATTTAGCCTTTATCTTGATATTACCTGGGTCCTTCACATGCCTTTGGGTCTTGTGTCCTTCCCGTGGGAAATTCACCTGGTGTTCCAAAGGTTATTGTGATTGTTTAAGAACATGTCTGGCTCCAGATATGAAAATACAGAGACCCCAAATATAATGTGGGGTATGTTAGCTATGCTAATGTGGCTTCCTGTTACAGGACAAACTTTCAGGCCCTTAAATAAGGGACATCTCATACAATAATGACCAACTTGGTCAGATTTAATGAGACTAGATAAATCAATGGAGGTCAGAGCCCTCAGTGACTACTAGTCAAGATGGCTTTATATCACTTTAAGTATTAGAGGCACCATTTCTGTGTTATCAGTTATTTGAAACCTGGAAAGGAAGGGTGTAGTTTCATTCATGTCAGCTGGTAAGAGATTGGCTACTCTTGGAATAGAAACTTGATTAGATAGGCCTTTCGTCTGTTTTAACAAGGCTCTTCCTAAGTTCTTAAGTTCTTGCCTTGTTAGCCCTTTTTCAGCACTTCATTTGTCATAGGCAGGCAGACAGACATTTAGTGGCTCCTTGGAAAATTAGCATTTCCTTCTCCGACAAATAACAGAGAACAGAAAGAATGATACGGTCACTGGGCAGTTCTTTCACTCCTATTTCCTTCTCTCACCCTTACCTTTTCCATCTGAGTTGTGTACATATTTACCTTTGCGTGTTTCCTCCCACTGTACAGGTGCCACTGTGCCAAGCTGTGTAAAATGTTTGCTTGCTCCACTCTCCTCTGGTCACTACACTGATTCCACTTGCATTTAAATTTTAAGATTTGTTCTGTTTGAGTGTGTTATAGGTAGCTCAGCATAATGACCAGCGCAGCAATTAAATTGGCCAAGGAAAAGGAAGTATTGGAAGGCTTGGGCTCCAATGAAAAGGCAATAAAATACTTAAAACAGGATTTTGAGGAGCTAAGAAGGCAGTGCCTACAGTCTGGTAACCTATTCAAAGATGAAGAATTCCCTGCTTGTCCATCTGCTCTTGGCTATAGAGATTTGGGTCCTTATTCTCCCAAAACGCGTGGCATTATCTGGAAACGACCAGCGGTAAGAACGTTGTATTCTTTTAATAATCTTCTGGGTTTGGAGAGCATTCTGTTCATCCAAAGGGTTGTCTCCAAACTCACAATGATTGTAATAGAGCTTTTTTTAAACTTAGGAAAAGGTATAATGTCCCTACAATGGCCTTCGCCTTGATCTTGAAGGGTTAATGAGAAACAAAAATGCAGATGCTTCTTTCTAGAGGTTTTGTTCCTCAGGAATTGTTCAGGTTACCAATCAATGTATCTAAAATTAGGGACATTTTTTGGAGGGTCAGTCTCTGAATTAAGGGACATATATTATATTACATGGAAATGTGAAAATAAAGTGCATGTATTTATGTTCCATGGATTGTGACAGTAGAATAAGGGACATCTGGTGACATTTTGAGTTAAGAATGTCTGGAAATATATTCTTGTAGGATTTCCTTCTGTGCCTTTCCAATTTCTGAGGTTTTAATGGGCTTGCACTTTGAAGAGCTTACTTTAGAAGCTGTAATCTTTTCAAAGGCATATTGACGCTTTCAAAGTAGTGATAGGCGAATCTGTCTATTCTGGGTCCATATAATTTTTGTTTGTTTTTATGCATAATTCCATTCTGTTCTCTTTTGGCATTCATTTGCAATTTTAAAAAAATCTGGGAAAATGCATTTAAATACATAAATCACTGTATGTTGTTCATTAAAGCAATGAATATTTGCTCTTGATATATGTATATTAATGGGTGCTTTTCTCTAAAAATATGAACTCAGATGCATATTTCCTATCTCTATGTATATCTGCATATATATTTTGATACATTTAAACAGCTAGGGCTAGCCCACGGACCTCCAGATGACCACCCAGAGAGTAGCAGATGACTTAGAGATGAATACTGTGGCAAACATAGTGAGCTGGCATTAATACCTCAGCTGGTTTGGATGTCTCAAAGTAGATGCTGCTTGCTGTACCATCTTTCTTACTTTAAGAAAACCTCTTTATAGTAAGTGGGCATATACATGATTACATAGATTCACTTTATTTTACATTAAACATGTATTATACAGAGTCTGGGAATACAGACAGTACAAAAAGTATTATGAACAACTCAGACAGATGGAATTAGAAGCCAATTAAATGTTGTGGTATGAAGGAAGGTATGCTTATTTGGGAACATTATATGATTTTATACACCAATAATAGACATTATGATATGATATTACACATCATGTCACTAATAATGGAATTAGGAGATCTGTAGACAGATGTTAATTGATGTGTCTGTTGGAACTTTGTTGTTTTATTAGTTTTTTTTAAAGATAAATTCAATACAAATATATTTTAAAAAATGTATTACTCCTTTCTACAACAACACGATCCCCCTGGGACAGGGTGTGTTAGGCTCAAACACATGAATAATATGAAGTGATGGTGATATTTTGACAAGGCTTTGTCGGATGCAAGCATCTTGGTCTATTCTTCATTGTTCAGTGCACATTTGCAAGGCCCCAGGCTCCTGGCTGGCTGATGATTTGTTCCATCCCTTGCCTACATGCTAGAGGCAACCAGCTGCTAACCCCCTGCGTTGCTGACTCATCTCAGGATCTGACAGTGTGATTTATTTGGGGAGAGGAGATCTGATTTTTGGGTAACTCCTAGGCAAGTAATTTTGACTTCATGCCTGGAAAAAATGCCACCAAGGTTTCATTATGTTTCCCACAGTACGCAGAGCCTTCACTTTTACCATTTAGAGCAGTAAGCAATATGCTCAGACCAGTAGCAGGAGCTACTATATATATATATATATATATATATATATATATATAAAGATTTTATATTTTGGTCCATGGAGAATGTGTGTAGATTGGATGCATATTTCAGCAGGCCTTTAGTACTTGGTTTTTGGTTTGCTGGTTTTCAGTGTTTGAGATCTAACACTCTGAAATAGTGAGTACTTAAAAATTTAATGAGATGTTTTCACAAAGAACAGAATTGCAATTTTGTTTTTAATGTTGTACTGTATACTGCTTTGAATTAATTTCTTTCAGAAAACAGGATAATGAATACTGTAGTAGTGATTGAAGGAAAGTTCTCATTTCTCTAATGGAGAGAAATAGTATTATGCAATTCTGCCAGAAGAGATGGGGCAGACATCCAGGCTTTCTTCTTAGCAGGAATCCAGGGCTCTTTCTTAGCAGAATGAACAGGAATGCTCTCAGATGCATCAGGCCTATTACATTTTGAAGCAGATGTTGTCATTAGGTGCCATCATGTCAGCTTTGACTGATGGTAACCCTATGAATGAGAGACCCTGTTATTAGCTGCACTGCTCAGATGTATCAAACTTTGGACCATTGGTTCCTTTATTGAATTAATTTATCTGTAAGGCAATTTTAATATTTTCCTATTGCCATTAGCTTTGTCTGTCATTATTATAGCAATAGCATTTACAATGCTATACTGCTTCATATTGTACTAAGCAGTCTCTAAGTGGTTTACAACATGTAAATCAATTTCCCCAGCAAGCTGGGTAATAATAATAATAATAATAATAATAATAATAATGATTTATTTTTAGCCCACCCAGTCACAAAGAATCCAGGCGGGTTACAACAATAAAATACATCAGATTACAGTGGAGTTAAAAAATAAATAAAATCAAACTCTAGACCTACCACCCCCCAGTATTCATTTTAGTGACCTACGAAAGGATGGAAGGCTGAGTTAACCTTGGAGCTCCTCAGGATTGAACTCATGTTGTGGCTGTAGTACTGGCATTTACCCACTGCGCCACCAGGGCGCCCTTATCATTGTTGACTTTTCTGGTGTCACCCCCCCCCCAATAGTATGCCCAAACTATGATAGCTTCATTTTAGTCATTTTACTTTCTATTAGGAGTTTAAAGTAGATTTACTGTAGGGCCCATTTATTTGTCTTTTTGATGATGTACAATATCTATAAAACTTTCCTCCAGCACCATATTTTGAATGGGTTGTATTTTTTTCTTCCTGTCAGCTTTCTTCATATTTCAGTTTTCACATTTCAGCTGTACATATAAATTTGAAATATCATGATATGGCTGATTCTGACTTTGGCACTCATAAGTATCTCTTTAGTCTTGAGAAAGTGACGTCCTTTACCATTTTTAAAGTTTCCACCCCATAACACTGTTAAATCCAAAATATAAAATAACAGCACTACTATTTTGTGGTGTTTGGAAAAAAAATGATAATGTGGCACAACAGTGTAAAGAAAGGAATATTGTAATGAACAGCAAGTAGAAAACAATATTCTGATCAGTATTGTTATTAAACCACTTTCGCTCTTTAGAAAGACGATTCTGAGGACTTCCACACTCTTCTACAATTTCATTAGCTACAATGTAAGTTATTAACTAAATATGTGTGCTGATCACTTTTTTAAACACAGAAAAAATTAGCTGGAATGGATATTTTCAATGATCTTAGTGTTTTTACTGGTTTTAATAATTTCCTGTTTCGAGAGATAGGTTGTTTGTTGCTGATTCTATTTTGCAGCTTTGGCATTTTTGTCCATGATGTTTTTACTGAAATTAAATTTATTAGCCATAATTCTCTCTGGAGGAATGACAGGGCAAATAATCTTTTAACTAAATTATCAATGGAAACAGCCATAGGGATAAAGTTGGAAATGTTTCAGGTATACCACTCTCAGCAGCTGGAAGGAAGAATGGAATATGCTCCCAACAAATGGAGTATGAAAACTATTTTTTCAAAACTATTAATGCATGGATTGATTGAACCGATCCTTTCTCTTAAAGCTGTGATGCAAGGTAACTAAAAAACCAAGTACCAGTAAAAACACAATTAATTAGATGTATTAAAATAGAAATTAAATAATACTATCAAATCACAAATTAAAAAAGCAGTACTAAATATTATATATAAAAATTAAAAATTAAAAGCCTTTGCTTACTGGAGGAAAGACAACAGCGAAGGCACCAGCTTAAAGTCTCCCAGAAAGGATTTCCACAGTCAAGGTGGAGCTGCCCATGAGAAAGTCGTTTCTCATATTTCCACAGAATGTTGCTTCTGACAATTGTGGGACTAAGAGAGAAAACATGCAATAATGAATAACACATGCATGTAGTTTATGTTGGGGTGTATCCACACTGCAGAAATAAAGCAGTTTGATGCCATTTTAACTGCCATATCTCTATCCTGTGGGATCCTGGGATTTGTAGTTTGATGAGGTCGCAATTCTGCCAAATCTTTGGTGAGATAGAGAGGGCCATTCATGCAATCACTCCTAAGCACTAGTCTAGTGTTGCAGAGCTTGTAATTCATCTTGGTTTACAGAAGATCTATCGGCAATTAAACAGACTGCACCAAGGCTAGAGTGCAGGTGGTGCAGGTCATGGGTTGAATATGACTGAAAATTGGGAAGGATTCTTCAGCTTGCTTACTATGCTGCAATGATGAGCAGGAAAAGAACTTATTAAGCCTCCTCTATTTTTTCTTCAGAACATTGCCCAGAAGAGCTTTTTTAAAGTTGTGTAGAGCCAATGGGACTCAGACTCAGAGAGGCCAGGATCAGAACCACCCTTGATTGCCACTGTGATTAACTTGCCAGGCACTTTGAACAGAAAGTAGTTTGTATTCAACCAGTGTCTAGTGTACCATCTGGTCAATTTTCTTCAGATCAGTTTCAGTTACAGCCTAATGATGCAGACAACATGTTTGAATCATCATGTCCTACCACTTGTAGTCTTGACACTTGCCCATCTTAAGATTGGTTGGGCAGGAAGGGTGGCAAACCCCTCACTATGTCACTTGTAGTCTTGACACTTTCCCAACTTAAGATCGGGTGGGCAGGAAGGGGGGCAAACCCCTCACTATGTCACTATGTCTCCGGAAGAGAATCTCCATGGACCCAGAGGTATGTGAGAACTACTGCCTCGTCACTAATATCTCTTATTTGGGCAAGATGTTTGAATGTGTGGTGGCTGGGCATCTTAAGACATTCTTGGAGGAAACAGATTAACTGGACCCATTTCAGTCTAGCTTCTGATTATCATTAGCATATGGTACTGAGACAGCCTTAGTTGTTTTGACTGTTGACCTACTCTGGGGTAAAGACAGGAGAAGTGCTACCAAGTTGATCTTCCTGGTCTGTCAGCACATTTCAATACTATTAATCATATTGGATTAATGGACTGGCTCTGGAACTGTGCTACAGTGGTTCCGGTCCTATCTATAAGGTCAGTTTCAGAGACTGGCATTGGAGGTCTCCTGTTCAGCCCCACGGTCATTGTGTTGTAGGGTGCTCCCAGGTTCCATCTTGTCTCCCATGCTGTTAAACATCTACATGAAGCTGCTAGGAGAAGTTATTAAGGGTTTGAGACAGGGTGCCATTGGTATGAGGAGGACACTTACCTCTATTCCTCCTTGTCATCTGAGTTGGTTGGGGCTGTGAAGGTGTTGGAGCAGTGCCTGGATGCTGTAATGGTATGGATGGTAACCAATAAACTGAAGCTAAATCTTGATAAGATAGAGGCTCTGTGGATTGGTGGTTTTTGAGTTTGAGAATTGGGTAGGGTTTGATGGGAGTGCACCTTCCCCAAAGGAGCCGATGCATAATTTGGAAGTACTTCCTCCTAGATCCAGCTTTATCAATGGAGGCCCAGATAGATTCAGTGACTCAAAGTGCTTAGGGCCAGCTTTGGCTAGTCTGCCAGCTATGCCTTTTCCTGGACAGAGATAACTTAGCCACAGTATTCTGTGTATGGTAACTTCCTGATTACTCTAAAATATATAGGGCTGCCCTAGAGTAACTCAGAAACTGCAGCTAGTGCACAGTACAACAAACTAGACTACTCACTGGACCTCCATGAAGACACTATATAACACCATTTCTGAAGGAATTGAGGTGGCTACCAATATACTTCCAGTCTGAATTCAAGGTCCTGGTGATAACATTAAAGCACTAAATGGCTTTAGATCTTGAAACCTGAGGAATCTCTAGGTCCTCCAGTGTGACTGTATGGTCAACATCAGCAGAGTCATGCTGGAGGACCTAGAGATTCTTAAAGAGAACATATTAAAGAAATCTGTGAATAACCAAATCTACAAAAGTCAAATCCACAAATGTGGAGGGTCAACTTTATTAGTCTGAGAACTGAGATATTGGAGTGGCCCTCCTCTGTAGGGGAAATGCATTGTGAGAGAACATGGGAGAAGGTCTTCTCTGCAGTGGCACGCCAGTTGTGGAATTCCCTTCCCTTGGAGGTCCAACTGATGTCAACGCTGGGATAATTTCAGTGTCAAGTCAAAATCTGGCTCTCCATTAAAACCTTCATGCATCAGAGATTTTATCCAGGCTGATTACATTATTGATTGAAAATGGTTTTAAACAGGTTTTATATTTCCTGTTTTTTAATTGATAATCCATTTAACATGTTTTTATCTTTAAAAAAATTAATATTTATTGTTTTATATTGATTTCTTTTGTACACTGCTCTGAGATCTTTGGATATACGTGTAACGTTTTCCCAGCACCTCACAATTCCTTCCTTCTTTGTGACCCAACACCCTTGTGGGTTTTTAAAAGTCAGTAACGTGGATGGATGTTAAAACAAAGGCCAAGAGGATAGTTAAACAAGAATAAAAGTATATTTTAACACAGAATAGGCAATGGTAACTTTCACATGAAGTTGTTACTATGTCTTCTTTTGTTGCATATATACAAGTCTGGTTTTAACTTTCCAATAATAACTCAGCCGCATAGGCTAAGCTATCACTCAAGAAATTATGTAACCCAAACCCCTCTTTCTAGTCTGGTTACACTGAGTCTCCCCTCTCTAGACTCTCCAGAACTAATACTGTCCCTCTCTGGACCTAACAGACCCCTCCTTGGTCTACTATCAAAATATGGTTCCCTCAGTCTCTGATCCTAACTATCTCCCCCACTGAACTCCAGCTTCATCCCTCAGGATTCCAAACCCTAACTGACAACCCAATTGCCAAGTGGAATGTTCAAAACTCCTCAGCCAGCTCCTGATTGGCTAGTGGATCTCTGGCTTCTGATTGGCTGGTTTGTAAGTCAGTTCGTCACACTGCTCTGAGATCTTTGGATATAGGGTGGGATAAAATTATTTTAATATAAATAAATAAGACACCCTCTCCTACTCCATTAGGTTCATTTGAAAAGTAGTGAATTACAACCATGGTCATTAACAAAAAAGTAACACTATTTTAGCTTGTGATTGCCAATGTAATCCATTAGAATAAGTTACTTCTGAGTTCTGCTTTTGTGAGATGCGAAATCTGTAAATATCCTAAAGGTATCAGAACCTGTCTGATCTGGGAAGCTAAGCAGGGTCAGCCCTAGTTAGTACTTGGATGGGAAACCACCAATGAATTAACAGTGCTATAGGCTATATTTCAGAGGAAGAAACTGGCAAAACTGCCTCTGAGAATTCTTTGCCTAAGAAAACCCTGTGAAATTCATCGAGTCCCCATAAGTCAACAAGTGACTTGAAGGCACATACACAAGTATAGACTGTTATCGGTATGAGAGTAGACTACAGCTAAATCTACAGGGGTGTGTGTGTGTGTCATTTTTATTGTTTTCAGAAAGGGTGGGACAAATTGTTTCATCTTACTTTGGAGCACAACTTAAACATTTTCAAATCACAGTGACTCAAAGCAGGACAAAAGAAACTACTATCACAAGATGACTGCATCCTGACTTCCTTAGAACAAGTTTGCCCAGAAACCTCCCCCTGTTGTTTGTACTGTAGTCTTTACTAGGGAACCTCTTGCAGTGAAGTGTGAAATTTGTTTCCTAATGTGTATCCAGATTCAGGTGCATTGAGTATTCCTTTCCTAAGAAAACCTTACGTGAAATTCATGGGGTCACCATAACCCCATGATGGCTTAGAAGTCACATACACACAAAATCTGTCACCTGAGGTGTTCACTTTATCAGGGCTAGTCAGAGCAAGAAGAAGGGCCCTCCCTCCAGTCCATCTGCCCTGGTCCAGGCCTCAGAGGGAGAGAAGAACCAATAGACTCGATCCCCTTCCCAACCACCATTCCCTTCTCTTTTGTGTCATGTCTTTTTCAATTGTAAGCCTGAGGGCAGGGAACCATCACAATAACTATCTATAAGCCGCTCTGAGAGCCTTTAGGGCTGAAGAGTGGGGGAGGGTTGGGTTTTTTAATTGTATTTTTAAAATTGTATGATGATGTAATTTTATATTGTTGTAACCCACTTTGATTCCTTTGCGAAAAAGCAGAATATAAATAAATACTACTACTACTACTACTACTATTATTATTATTATTATTATTATTATAATATAAAGAAATAAATTGAGCTAGTCTTACTTCTAGTCACAAGTCTCTCTTTCCACACTGTAGGTAACTGAAATGTAACAGTAAATTTATGAATCTGCCGAAAGTGTTCATATTTGGTCCTGATTTCACAGCAGTGATAATGACTGTGTTAGTACATGTTAGATGTACGATTAAGGAAATACATGATATAATAATGTTTCATTCAACTGTTATTTTCAGGAGCTAGTCCCGAATCCTCAGTTCATTGTGGGAGGAGCCACTCGTACAGATATTCGTCAAGGGGCACTGGGTGAGTAGGGGAACACCACATTTTGGGATATGTGTATTGTTATTCAGAGAAGGTGAGGGGAGTTGGGATCATCACCAACTGTGTCAGCATCTTTTAAATGTTTGGGGAATTTGTTTAGCTCACAGGACATTTGCGAGAGGCTGGGTAACCTGTGTATACTGATCCTAATTGTGAGAGTACTCCAGATTTAACATATAAAGAAGGTTTTTGTTTTGAAATAACCAAGAATGCAATGAAACACATGACAACAGTTCAAACAGACAATCTAGAGCTGACTGAAATAGAGCTATAGAAATTGGATAGTGGAAGTTGAGGAATGTAGACAGAGTGATATTTACCTGTCCTGAAGAGGAGACCATGGAACGCAGGGTGTGGTTTAGATGAAGTCTGAGGATGCCATAGTGAGTGAAGGAGACCCTATATACATATGTGGGGCTAGAGCTGGGACTGATATTTGTACCTGATTTCTAGACTCTAGGGATTCTTGGGGATCTTGCAGTATGACAAACACCTGATGGTCTTCACCTGGAACCACCTATGGGATTCCAGAATGACTGATGGCTTTAACTGATTGCATTTAGAACAACATCAAGGACAGGGAAATTAACTGGAAACATGGGTGGGGGGGGGGTTGAGACCTCTTTTGTCTCTTGATGCAAGAGGATGTGCAGAAAGCCTGGGGGAAGATGGAGTGATCAGTACACGCATTTAATCTTTTTCTTTAACCTTTTCCCTAGGTCCTCCACATGTCTTTGGGTCCACATTCTTTTCCTATAGAAAATTTCTCTGTGTTTCAAAATCATGGTGACCTCTTAAAATATGCCTGATATGAAAATATGAAGGGCTCCATATACAACATGGGGATGGAGGTGTGCTAACAGTTTATAGAACAGGGAGGGGAGGAACTTCAACATCCTCCAAACCAGAACTTAGAAAAATTACTGTTTGGAGTACAACCCCCCCCAAGTCCACTCCAACAACCATGTTGGCTGGAGGATTCACAAGTTTGTACAAGCAGTAATTTTCCCATATTTAGTACCAATTAGAGAACAAGTGTACAAAGGAGCATGAAAACAAGTCATACCAGAGGTTTTGAACAAATAAATATTGAAGGACCAATATAAATCTAGTATGTGAAACTCCAACTTTATTGCTTGTTTTGCACGAGCCCTACTGACTAGACTTTGCAACAAAAGCATTCCTAGCCCTCATACTCATCATCTATTAAATGTTTTCTTTTCAGAACTTATATACTACATCTAATTTAGAGGAATATGAGACAGTCCACTTCTAAGGTCTCTCTTCATTAAATTTTATTTCTTTGTCAATAGCAAAAGTCAGATGAAATATCAGCTCAACCAGTCTTAAGAGAATTTAAGAGACCTAAAATACTTTACATACACTGTGTGAATGACCTTTAAAAGAAAAAAGAAAAAGAAAGAAGCACACACCAAAAAGCCAGAGTTCACTTCCAACTAAAATACATTACCATGTGCAAAACATGCAGAGGAACATGTATTTAACGAGGATCTTTGGGGACTCTTTGCATTTGAGCATGCGCATTAGTCTTCAAATGGCCAATGATAGGGTCTTATTTTTAAATTTTATTTTACAGCTCTTGCCATTTAAATTAAATTTGAAATCATTTTTGTGCTTCTCTGCCGTTAACACTTATTGAATACCTTGAAGTGTAACAAAGCAGTGAACACATCTACAGTGGCAGCTTCATTTTCAGAGCTTGAAAAGGTTAGTTTTGGGGGCTGAAACTCCTAGTATCCCCAGACAACAGGATTACTATGAAGTTACTTTAAAAAGCAACTTTTCTAGGCTCAGTTTCTTTGGAAATATAAAGTGGATCAATCTTCAAGCTGGTCCTTTCTACACATGCTGGACTGCAGTGTCCATAATCCACAGGCAGCATGGCCAGTACTAGGTCGGATAGTAGATCTCCCACATCAGGTCTGGTTTGACTCTAAGGCATAACAAAAGTGAGAAGAGCATGGCCAAGTTTTTAAGAAACTCACTAGATATGTGTTGGAGCAGGTGTCATCTGGGAATATCAGTCACCACTGAACAGTTATAAAGTGATAGGATAAGGACACAGATTGAAGGAGAAAATAGTGGTGTGGAGGATTTCAGATGATCCTTTTTCAAAATCAGGGTTTGTGTGGTTGCTAACAGAATAGACCAAATATTCTCAGGTGCCACTGTAGATGTCATGGTAAATAGACCTTGTAATAAGTTTCTTCAGGTGCAGAAAGAAAACAGAAGAAAGAGTTAGGCACAGCTGTTATCTGTCTGACTCAGCTGCACTCGAGGGTAGGAGTCAAGGCCACCGTGTGTGCTTTTATTAAATTGGAATGTGTAACCAATATGCTTTGCCTTGCTGCCAGTAAAAGCCTTACTGACTGAAAGTGCTGTCCATGTCTTTCCTCAAGCCTTATAAGCAGATCAGCAACCTGTGTATTTTAAAGGTGGTACGTTGTGCTTCTGCATTCTGCACATGCCCTGGGTAGATATGACTGACTTGCAGTGACAGTAGACTCAAGCCATAATATTGTTTGGAGGGAGGGGGAAACAATCTAAACTGCTCAGAGATTGCCAGACTCTATAAGACAACAGGCATCACCTAGTGGTATTGGCTCTCCTGGTGTGAAGCATATGTATTCTGATGGTACACAAAGTGTTCAGTTGGGGATACAAAGACACATGTGCAAAATCTTCTCTAGAGGCAGACTGGCATTGGTCTTTTGCCTCTCCAGGAAAGTCATTCGTTAGCAATAACAGAAAAATGTGTGTGTGTATGTGTGCGTGCACACACACAGACCCATTGTTTCTTCACTTTATAAAGTAAACTGATCTTTTGAAAAAACACACTTAGCTTGATCAACGTTTGCTGGGAGCCAGATAATTCAGAATCTGGCCCATTGCTTGCCAATCAGCCATTCCTGGAGTACATAGTGCTGGAATAGAATAATGTTTTACTTAAGATCAAGAGGTTAGTAAGTTCACATATGCCATCAAGTTCAGCTCTTTTTTGAAATCTGATCTTTGTAGGAGACTGTTGGCTTTTGGCAGCCATTGCATCTCTCACTTTGGATCAAGAAATTTTAGACCGAGTTGTTCCCAAAGACCAAAGCTTCCAGAAGGACTATGCTGGGATATTTCATTTCCAGGTACCCTTTCTTCTCCATTTTGTATGTATTTAGTAATAGTATCAAATAAAAGGAGAAAGATACTCCAAACAAAATGTAGCCCCCTTTACCCAATGTGATGCCTTTCAGGTGTTTTGCATTGCAGCTCCCATTATCCCTCACAATTGGCCCTATTAGCTCAAGCTGATTGGAATAATCTCCCCAACTGTCTGGAGAACACCAGACTGTAGAAGTCTAGTCTATTGATATTGAAGGTTTAATCAGAGCCATTGTGTGAAACAAATTTGAGGATGATCAATGCAAGATAAAGATACTGATACAAAAATGGATTCATTGGTCATCAGTGGATGCAGCACATGTTTTATAATAATGAAAGCCTATTGTCTTGACTACCATGGTGGGCCCCATACCTGTCGAAAGAATACCTTCTAGAAGCCCTAATTCTTCTCAGGTATGTGTGCATTGCCCACTCTAATAAAACAATGCCAAAGGTAAGGTTGTAGGTTTTATATGATGCCCATAAAGCTTAGACAAAGGAAAATCTTCTGTGCAGAAGCAGCTCATTCTTCCCTCACAGTTAGGCCAAAGGGAAGAATCCTCCTAGTTTCCCTATAGGAAATGCTGTGATCTCATTGTCTTATATCATGCTGTGTCAAGATGAATATTCCACTGATGACTGCTGTAGTATTGGCTCTTCAAAGTGCAAAGTAATATTTTCTTACCTGTTCTAGGTTGTGTGATAAAGTTCTGTGAAATGTGTAGGTTATCATGATGGTAACAATTATCACATCTACTATAAGCAGTCTAGTAAAAATTGTAAATCCAGTGTCACATTACATAAAAGGTGGAAGAACTTTCTTCCTCTGATATTTGCTGGAGATGGAGTGAAAATTGCTTGGTTTGGATTTTAATATGAATCAACCTAATTTGTACTTCCTAAAAAAATATGGAAGCTGGAGAATATTGTCCTATAGTTTTTGCATTGGCTGGTTATTCTTTGCGATTTTATCATTTGATACTGTCTTGAACTGTTTGTTCTTGGAGTGTTTTTGCTCACCCTGATTTTCCTCCACCATCTTTTTATCAGATCTGGCAGTATGGTGAATGGGTAGATGTTGTTGTTGATGACCGGCTCCCCACCAAAAATGGACAGCTCCTGTTTCTCCACTCTGAAGAAGGGAATGAGTTCTGGAGTGCCCTGTTGGAAAAGGCTTATGCTAAGTAAGCTATAGTTCATTGTGACATAAGGCCTATTAAAAGCTGCCAGCATTCAACCTACCAGTTGTATAGCCTGCATATAAATATGCCTGGCTAACCCTCTGGGGGTGGGGAACTATTATGTAGGTAATTCTACTAAATACACCCAATATAATTTGCCTTTATTTCACTACTATTAGTGTAATGATGTGGAGAGTGGCCTCATGCCCTTTTCTTGCTTTTCTGCTTTTCTTACTATTCCTTCACTGTAGGTTGAATGGTTCCTATGAGGCTCTTACAGGAGGATCTACTGTAGAAGGTTTTGAAGATTTTACTGGTGGTATCTCTGAATCTTATGACCTGAGGAAAGCTCCACCCAACTTGTATCAAATCATACAGAAGGCCTTGCGAGCCGGTTCCTTGTTGGGCTGCTCCATTGATGTAAGATGCTGGTGTTCGTTCTGAGCTCTGACTTGTGCTATAGATAAATTTCAGATTAGCACCGGGTGTTTCTGCCAGTGAAATAAATGGGAAACTTTCTTCTGAGAATATGATTGAACTTGAGGTCAGATGAAGCAGGATAGTGGTCCACAGCTAGAGAAATTGTTTAACTGTTTTGCTAAAGGTTTGGTGTTTTGAGGAAATTGCCAACAAAGGCAATTGCTATCCTTCAGTTAGGGGAGAAACAGATGGGTAGAAAAAAGTGGCTTGAAGCTGCTTTTTTCAAAGCTGCATTGAAACCCCACTAAATGCACCACCCACTCCCGAGGTAGCTGGAGTGTGCATGGCATGATCACGTAGTGTGGCTTGGGTACTTATTTTTTTTTACTGTTCGCCCCACCATCCCTACGCACCTTCGCAGGAGCAAACCACTAGTGACTGCCATCCTATTGGAAGGCCGTCCCTGTGAACCAGCACACATTCACATGTGCAGTGCTTCACTGAGACAAGGCATCAGAGCAGAAGTGTACCCACGCAGATGCTGGCAAGGTATACTATCATATCCCCCTTCACCCCATGCCTTTTCTTTGACTGTCTGTTTTGTGTATGTTGTACACATCTCCATGAGAGGTGCCACAGTTTCACGTTTGGGCATTTCCACCCTCACAGCTTGGGTATGGCAGCTTCATCCCTTTTAAATGTGCTCCGGCAATGGGGCGTTTACATGCACAATTGGAGTTAGGGTTTGGAAAGAGTGGTTCTTTAGAGCTGCCCTAGTGTAGGTGCATTTATACGTACATGCAAAGGTGTGCACTTTCTAGGAAGAAGCAGAAAAATCCAGCTCCATTTTAGTCCAGCTTTTCTCTTGTAGCTCGGCCAGGGTGTGCTTTCTGGCCAGCTTCAAGGTGTGCATCATCTAAATGTCCCGCCTTGAAGCTGACCAGAAACCTGCTTATTTTGACCGTCTGTTTTGCCCCTTGGTCACTTTTTACAGATATTTTGTGCTTCTACAGACAGAAGGTTCTTACTGCTACCAGTGAAAAGTCATTGTACACCTATTATGTCTTGTCTTCTGTAGCAGATGTTTGTCTCATAAAGAAAAAGAGAGGTAACAATGGAAAGCAATGCCTTCTGGATAGCCCTTGTTCTCTGTAAAATGTATGTGAATTGGCAGTGCAACTGCATGATAAAAGTCTAATTTGAAAGCACTCACAGTATCCAGAAGATATTGCTGCCTATCTCTGAAGTCACGTGTGTGTGTGTGTGTGTGTGTGTGTGTAGGTTTGTTTTCTGCTGGCAGAGGGCAGAACCACGTCAAATGGTTTTAAATTGCAGAAATATAGGTTTTGATGGAGCATTAGAAGGAACTTCTTGACAGAAAATGCATTCAACAATAGAACCAATTATCTAGTGATGTGGAGCATCTCTTACTCTGGACATTTTTAAAAAGAGACTAGACTGTTACCTTTACAGCTCTGTGATTCTATGATTCTAAGACTAAGGCCTGTGCAGATGTGGGGTTGTGCCATACTACTAGCAGAAATTAGCCAAGGCTTGGGAGAATTACTGAAGAAAACCAAAGAAGAAAGCGCAAAGGCAGATTTGCCACAGAACATTCAGAAAACAAAAGTAATGACCACAGATGATTTATGTAACTTTAAAATATATGATAAAGCCATTGGAATAGTTCAAGATATTCTGTACCTTGGCTCAGTTATTAATCAGAATTGAAACTGTTGTCAAGAGATGAGAAGACTAGGACTTGGAAGGGCAGCTAGACAAGATATATTTAAAGATATGTAATTGTTAGCATTGACTGTGCCATTGTATTTTCAAGTTCTATGTATGGTTGTGAAAACTGGACAATGAAGGAAGCTAAGAAAGCTGATAGGGAAAAAAAATCCAATTCATTTGAAATGTGATACTGGAGAAGATTCCTGTGGATACTGTAGATGGCTAAAAAGACAAATGAGTCCTAGAGCAAATCATGCCTGAACTCTCCCTAGAAACCAAGATGACTATACTGAGACTGTTGTACTTTAGCCATATCAAGAGAAGACATGACTCACTGGAAAAGACAATGTTTGGTAAGGTAGAAGGCGGCAGTAGGAAAAGAGGAAGACCACATTCCAGATAGATAGAATCAATCAAGGAAGTCATGCCTTGACTCTGCAAGAGCTGACCAGGGGTGTTGACTGCAGGGTGACTTGGAGGTCTCTCATTCCTAGGGTTGCCGTAAGTCAAGGTTGACGTCACAGCAGTTAATGGCCTGTACTCTCTGCATAAGAGATGCATATATCTTAGACCCCCAAACAGAATCTTACTGAGGAAAATTGGTGTGTGTGTGTGTGTGTGTGTGGGGGAGTTTCAGAGAAAAAGGAGTTGGTAGGATAAGGTAGAAACATCCTGTTCCCCTTCTGCTTCTCTGTTACACATTTCTCCCTCTGAAAGTTGATTTTCAGTACATCAGTGGTTCCAGATCCTTGGGTGCCATCTGGGAGGAAAGGATGAAGCAGCTTAGATTTTAATTCAGCTCTTTATCCCTTCAAAAATATATATAATATATACAATACTTGTTGTCCTATTTTTATATATACTAGTAGTTCAAACAGGGTATATATTGAATGCTGGTGTGTGTGTCTTCTTTTAGACATGTCTGTTTCATTGCTTTTGTACCACTTTTGTTATTTTTGATAATTTATGACAGCATACAGTGAGTATGAAAATAGTTGTATTTAGGATGCACATGAATATGGCGCACTAAAAAAAATAAAGATCTGTGGCATATAAATTGTAAAATGCATTCACACAAAGGCAGGGAAATGCATTTTAGTTATATATATCAAATGGGTAGAATAAAATACATCTCTTTCTTTGAAAGGAAATCCTTCCTGAATTTGCAGATGGCACAAAATTGAGAAGAACAGCTAATACTTCAAAAGACAGAAATACAATTCAGACAGATGCTGACAGAATTTTTAAAAAAGCAAATGAGATTTATAAAATGAAATATAACAGACAAACATAGTCTACATTCAAGCAAACATTGCCTTTTAAAAATCAACCAGAAAAATCAATGAAAAGAAAATGCAGATGGGATTCAGGGAAACACAATAAAAATGAGATGGGGAGATTTTCAGATCCCTGTCCTCAGCAAGTATGGGCATCATGTTGGGGATGGCTAATCTAAAGAGTCTAGATAATCTCCAGGCTGAATGTAAGTAGTGTGATTGAGTTGCAGAAACAAGTAAAGCAGTTTTAGGTTTTATTAAAAGATTCATATATGGAAATACTCCAGTTCACAAGACCCAAGTCCAAGTCACAGGAAGTTGGAGTTCCATTTTATTCTACACCAGACTGAGCACAACTGGAGTACTGTGTCCTGTTCTGGGCATTTCAGTTTAATAAATGTGTACAGTAGATAAATATAGATAGGTTTGATTCAGAAGAAGGCACACATAGGGTCGAACATGGGGAAAACAAAATCCTGTGAAGAAAGACTGAACATTTTAGATTGGAGAAGACTAAAAGGGATTGTTGTTGTGTGCCTTCATGTTGTTTCCTATTTATGGCAACCCCAAGGCAAACCTATCATGAGGTTTCTTGACAGTGTTTGTGCAGAGGGGATTTGCCTTTGCCTTCTTCTGTGGGCGAGGGAATGTGACTTGCCAAAGGTGACTCAATGAGTTTTCATGGCCAAGAGGGGATTTTAACCCAGAGTCGTAATCTAATGCTCAAACCACTACACCAAAGCAGCCTTCAGTAGTGGGAAGCCATCATATAGAAGAGGACAATTGTTTATTCTTTGCTGCCTCAAAGGGTAGGACAAGGTCTAATGAGTTTAAATTATAGGATGAGGATTGAAGCGGGGTTACAGACTAATAAACATCTTGGCATAAATGCAATTAATAGATCCAGCTATAGTAGAACAAATGAGATTTAGATAAGCATTGGCTGGCCATTCAGCAGTTAATTCAATTGATTTGATATGATTAAAATGGGACTACTTCAAACAGAAGCTGGACAGTCATCTAGTAGGCATGCTAAGGTGGTTGCATTGGGCTGGTGACTGGATAACAAGGTTTCTACTAATACAGTACAATGATTCTTTGGTTATAATTCTGTTGAATATTGCTTTCAACAATAATTTTATTTCCCTAGATTACCAGTGCAGCTGAAACAGAAGCAATCACAAGACTGAAACTGGTCAAAGGTCATGCTTACTCTGTTACTGGAGCTGAAGAGGTAAACATCATCTTTCTTTTATAGATCTGCAATGAAATTAATATTCAATAATACTTCAATTTTATTGATATGGTTTCCATTCTATCCTTTCCTTGCAAAACATATTCTGAACATTTAAAGTAAGGTTTTTCAAAGTAATTGCCAAAACATAGGGCATATCTACACAGGTCATTTGCATCGTCCACCCCTTTATGTTGCCCTGTCCACATAGGGCAAGGCCAAAGGCGCAATTTGACAGAGGACTGCTTCATGTGGGAAGGGCAGTTCCAAGGAGAATCCAGGCTTTCCTTCCCTTAAAGTGAATTTAAAAATCCCTCACCATTTGCTCCAGATCTTCTCAGAAAATCTGGAGCACTCAACTCAGAGGGAACAACTTGTAGCAGTGATGCTAGCACCGGACAGCAAGCAGCACACATGGTAGAAACAGCTGCCCAGCACCACCACTATTGGCATGAATTATTCTCTCTCGGGTCATAATACAGTGCCCAGACATGTGATTGATGCTAGGCACCTGGTTTTTTTTTGTCTCGGAGGGAGTGGCTTCGGCTGCTGGCACTGCCAGCATTTAGCACTGCAGGATGCATGTGTGGACAACTGCCTGGCATTGCTCTGGAATGCTCAGGTAATGGGGAAGTCAAGAGGCATTGGGGCCATAATACTCTGGGAGTAGCTTGGAGTATTCTGGCCAGTGTAGATCTGCCCATAAAATCACAATAAAACCTCATCATAAATCCAAAAAAGGAAAGTGAACAGCATTTTAAGATGATGAATAAAAGTTCCACCCACCAGTGTAAGGATGATGGACAAGAGAATACATTTCCCAAGATATATGTTGAAGATATATGTATGATGGTTTGCTGTTTATTTCTGAAGAATTCTGCCTTTAAAAACATGCTACTGTGAGGCCTGTACTGGGACAATAGGTGCATCTGCTGTTGCAGGGATGGTGAATCACTGTAGACTTTGCCACTGCTCCTCTTATAGCTGCTCTGATCTGCTGAAGCAGTGTGCAGCCCTAGCAGAGCTCCCATTCAACTCAGAGTCACTGTGGGAAAAGGTTAGTAAAACTCCTGAGTGCATTCACTGACCCCATGTGTAATGATGGTTAGTCTACTGGCCTTTCATCAACTACTAAACGAAGGGTTTCATGATGTCTTTTTCAGTTTCTATTGGTGATTTCACAGATTCTGTTCTGACCACCATTTCGAAAAAAGATCCTGACAAGTGAAGTTGAAGGCTTTCATGGCCAGCACCCATAGTTTTTTGTGGGCTTTTCAGGCTATATGGCTATGTTCTAAAAGAGTTTATTTCTGACATTTCACCAGCATTGGAAGATGCCAGCCAAAAATGCTGGCGAAATGTCAGAAACAAACTATTCTAGAACATGGCCACATAGTCCGAACCCCCCCCCCAAAAAAAAACACCTTATTGTGACAAGTGATATACAGTTGGCCCCCAACATTTGCAGCTTTGACTTTTGTGGATTTGATTATTCACAGATTTGATTAATATGTTCTCTCTAGGAATTTCTAAATCCTCCGGCATGACTCTGACAGATATTGACCATAGAATAGTGCTGGGGCAGTGATTTCCACACTCTGGTCTTCCAGGTGTTTTGGACTTCAGTTCCCAGAAGCCTCAGACATCTTGGCCAATCAACTGGGATTCTGGAAGCTGAAGTCTATAACACCTAGAGGGCCAGAGTTTGGGAATCACTGCCTAGAGAATCCTAGAGAAAACAGTTATCTAGGCATTTATAACTGTGAATGCAGTGTGATTCTATGGTCAATGTCTGGTGGATGTTGCATTGTACAGAGCTGCATTGGAGAATGTAGAGATTCCTACAAAAGTTTTCACTCAGGTAAAAACAATGTTTATTTGTGGTTTTCCCACTTTCATGGGAGTCCTGTGCCCCTAATCTCAGCGAATGTGGAGGGTCCACTGTACATTGTTTTTGTTCTCAATGAAGGATAGTCAGTGTGATATAATAGCATGAAATCAATGAGTGGAATAATTAAAGTCTGCAATTTTGCTTGTGGTGTTTACCACAGGTTAATTACCGTGGCCAGCCAGAGAAACTAGTCAGGATAAGAAATCCATGGGGTCAAGTGGAATGGACTGGAGCCTGGAGTGATAAGTATGTTATTGTGTTCCATATTTTCTTCCTTTGATACTGGGTCATCATCCCAATGTTGTATATTTTATTCATGTTTGAATTGTAACATCTGAAATGGCATTACAGTTGGGCCTCTGTATCCATGGATTCTGTATCTATGAATCAACTATCCACTGCTTGAAAATATATATAGATTTAAAAAAATCCACAAAGCAAACCTGGATTTTATTGTTTTATATAAGGGACACCATTTTACTATGCCACTGTATATAATGGTATTTGAGCATGCCTTCTCAGATTTTGGTGTCCACTGAGGATCCTGGAACCAAACTCCAGTGGATACCAAGAGTCCACTGCAATTTGTCTATTAATTCATTACAATTGATATTTATCCTCCTTCAAAGGATTTAAGATTAGTATATGTGGGGTTAGTTTTATGTGTGGCATGGAATATGTGGAATTATTCTTATTGGGATTTTACTTATGTAGTGTGGTGTGTGTAGTTGGTGTGCTGTTTTTAATGCTTTTATTTTTTATTGAACTATGTTGTGGTTTTAACTGTTACAATACTGGTATTATTTAATCCTGTTTTAACTTTTGTAATTAATGTTTCAGTTGTGTCCTTTTTAAAATATTGTAAGCTACCTTGAGTTCCATTGTGGGAGAAATGTGGGATATATATCCAATAAATCAATAAACAAATAAAATATTCCATGTTAGCTTTCTAGAAACGCTGAGAAGTTGGTTAGGTCAAGATATGGTGACTAATTCATGGCCAGCTGGAGATTTTTTATGTCTCAGCAGACTTTGGACTAGTGTCTCGCTAGTTTAAATATCAAAGGGAATTGATTCCACGGCTACATGCAGTGTTCCACCTGTGAGATGCACAACTTCCATAGTCTTATGTATTTTAAGCATCTCAAGGTGGATATGATGTTCATACTACTTTGTTGAACATTATATTGGAAATGAGGGGGTGGGTTAGGGAACATTAATCTCTCTTGCATCTGCTTTGGTCATTTTTTAATAATATATGAAGTTCCTCTAAAATTAGATTACAAAAAGTTAATAAATCAAATAGCAACTAATGGGAAGAAAGTAATATTAATAAAACAGTAGGGCTATTTATTACTGTGCACCTGGGTTTCCTTTATGTTTCTGTACCTGGATAGTATAAAGAAATTCACTGTTAATAAATTACATAGAAAGATTAATTGGCTCACAATCAAAGACATTTTTCTCAAGCATTATTAGCCACTAACAGTTGAACAGTTCAGAGTAAAAGCCTGAGCAGAGTAATTACCTCATTGATATGGAAGGTACCAACAGTCAGTGGTCCCATCTTTCTCCCATGGGTGGGATTCAAGCTGGCTTACAATAAAAAACAAAGAGAGCCAGCATGGCGTAGTAGTTTGAGTATTGCACTACAACTCTTGAGACCAGGGTTCGATTTCCCTCTCAGCCATGAAATCCACTGGGTGACCTTGGGCAAGTCACATGCTCTCAGCTTCAGGAGAAGGCAATGCCAAACCTCCTCTGAAGAAATCTTGCTAAGAAAAGCCCATGATAGAATTGCCTGAGTGTCACCGTAAGTTGGAAATTACTTCAAGGTACACAACAGTAGTAGCAGCAGCAGCAACAAGAAATACATAAAATAAATAAAAGTATAAAATTTAAAACACAATTTAAAAATATCAGTAAAGAAAAATACTGGCCTGAACAGACAGGCCAAAATAAAGCTGCTTTGGGTCACTTTGGAGATATGCTGTTTAAATGCTGCATGCATCCTAAGAGGCGGGAAGCCGCATCAAAGCCACGCTCCTGGCTTCTTAAGATGCATGTTTCATTTAAACAGCATACCTCCAAAGTGACCCGAAGCAGCTTTATTTTGGCCTGTCTGTACAGGCCCCACAGAACTCATTATTGAAAAGGTCCTTTCATGTCTTGCAATATCAGTTGTCAAAGGCTCACCTTAATAAAAAGATCCTTCGCTGCTGCAGAAAGGCAAGAGGAAGGGAGCCAGCCAAGGTGGGGAATGAGGGATTTCCCCTTCCAAATAGCAATTCTGCCTCCCCATATGAAATTTTCCTTCAGTCACCACATTTCTCACATAGCAGCAGTTTAAAATTTCATTTGGGCATTTCGAAATACAGTCCAGGCATCCAAATAAAAGGGATGGGCAAAGTTACCAAAGGAATGCAAACACAGGCAATATAAGAGTTCTAGATGTGAACAGTGGTAGATGTTTGGAGACCAACAGAAAATTTCACTGCAGAGGGGAGAGAAATTGTTACTTGAGGGGGTTAATAACCTCATGTAAGCCACTTTCATAGCTATACACCTGGAGCTGGCCTGGCCTCCTTTGATGGAAAGCTACAGATCCTGCATTTGTATTTGATGCTTCTCAGAAGGTGACAGGAATCTATTGCATTGTGTATTTTTATTTTGACTATATTAACTTGTTTTAACATTTTAGAATTGTTTGTACATTGTTTAATTAACTGACTCTGCCATCTTTGAATCCCCGTTTTGGGGGAAAGACAGAGGATAGATAAATTTTCTCCTCCTCCTCAGCTGAAGGCACCAGATCATGTCTGATTTTGGAAGCTGAGGAGGGTCAGACCTGGTTAATAGCTAGAAGGGAGACCACCAGGGTATACCAAGTGTTGTTGGCTGTCTTCAGAGAAAGTCAATGGCAAAGCTCTTCTGTGTACTCATTGCCTAAGAGAAAACTGTGAAATTGACATAAGTTGACAGGCAGCTTGAAGACACATACCTGTGCTACTGCTACTAGAAATATTTTAATAAACAAGAAAAATTCCTAGTACATCCTAGTAAAAAGGATGTTCCATATTTTCTGCTTCTAGGTACTAGCATGCTAAACAGAGAAATGTCCTAGCCAAACTTGCCTCATACCATTCAGTTATTTCTTCCAAGTTATACAGAAAACATGTGTGAAGCTTTCTGATAAACTGTCATAAAACAGCGATTGAAATTCACAGCTAGAAAGGAAGGCATCACTTCAACCTGAATTAAAGTTGATTTCCTGCATAATAGTGGGCTGATAATTGGGGATGTGGTTCAAAGGAAGTCTTTAAAACAGTGGAAGTCTAATTCACCTGTGCTTTGTCAAAATCTCAACGGACTGATCCCATACACTGCCAAACCTTTCATGAGTGCAGCTCTCCAGGGTAACTTTTCTGTACACCTTACATGAAATACATCATATGCAGCTGAACATTATTTTATTTTTTGTTCAAAAGTACAGTAAGCATGAACAAGCTGGCAAAAAGCATCAGTCTGGACTGGATCTACTGCATAATTTAATCATTTGGCCTCAAACAGGTCTTGTAAACTAAATTCTAGTGTCTCCTTTCCCAATGTATAGGAGCTACAAAAAGAAAGAAAAAACTATAGGATTTAGATGGATCTTAATGATGCTATTTGTACATTTCATGGGCTGATTTGTTATCTATTTGAGTTTTTTTTTGTGAGGAGTCAAATAATTTCTTCTCCTTTGAGATTTTGCTGGTTTACATTTCACATAAATGTTGAGATGGACGAACAGCTATTTTCCTCAAGAATAACACTTTGCTGCCTAATATTTGAATTATTTTCTTGTATCTCTTCAGTGCTCCTGAATGGAATTATATTGACCCCAAGCAAAAGGCTGCTCTGGATAAGCAAGCTGATGATGGGGAATTTTGGTGAGAAAATTTTCATCCTTAGTATACTTGGACAAAGGTGCTTTTACAACTGTAGTCATACACATAGATACCATTGAGTAGGAGTGTCCTGTTGGAACACATGACATCCTTGTTCCAGTTTAAAAATACTTCTTTTTGATGCCTGAAGGCTTTAAGACATTTTTAAAAAGACACAGACTCTTGGTCCCGCCCGCCCCCTGTTTTTGGGAAGAACTGTTGTTATGGTGGAATTAGAATAGGGGCAGTTTGTTGGGTGGTCATCTAATCATCCCCACCACTTAATGATAGCTCCCTTATTTGCATTGTTGTCTGGAAAAGGTAGTGTCACCTTTTTTTTTTTTTGGATTTGATTTTTATATGCAAACATTTGCATACATACTATTGCACACATTTCACCTCCGTCTGCTCTACTGGCTTCTCTTTATAGAACAAGTGAGCATTTGGAATGAAGAGGTGGGGTGTGTGTGATAATTTGATTAAAGGAATATACCCCCCGCATCTGCTGCTATTGTCATCAGACATAAACCAATATGGTGAACACATGCACAGAGTAGAGGAAAGAATTAACTGTCTCCCCAATCCTGGTACACCATTGTTCTCAGAAAAAAACAGAGCTCTGCTTCCAACACCTGCTACATTAGCAATTAGAAATGAAAGAGACAACAGCAAGGAACACATAATGGGGTCCAGAACATTTAGTTTTGATAAAGAATAGACAAGGAAGCTTATATAGATGAGCTGCTGTTCCTATCTGGCAGGCAGTGTTCAGCATGGTACATCACAACTTGTGCAGATTAAATGTGCATGTTTATCAGAGTTTGTTTACCCAGCGATGAGTTAAACCAGTGATTCCCAAACTTTAGGCCTCCAGGTGTTTTTGACTTTAACTTCCAGAAGCTCTAGCCAGCTTGGCCAGTAGTCAGGAATTCCGAGAGCTGAAATACAAAACATCTGGAGATCTAAAGTTTGGGAAACACGGAGTTAGCCTGACCATAATCTGACCTTGCACAGGGCAGCTTCCTGTGTCCCATTTATTTATTTAGTTATTTGAAATATTTATATCCAAAGATCTCTGGACAGTTTACAATTGAATCAATTTAAAATAATAAATAATGATGACAATTTAAAAAAGAGTAAAATTATGTTAAATCATCTATCAATTAAATACTAGACAATTTAAAACAAGTGAAAACAATCTAAAATAGTGTGACCCAGTAGCTTCACTAGAGTTGATGTCACCCCAGTGTGGTAACTCATGATGTCACCGCTAGGCAGGCAGCCATCCCACAACTCCAATGAGTAGGAGCTGCTGGTGGATGGAGGGGTCCCACCTTGGTTGCCCATAGAGCAAAAACAACAGCAGAAGGAGGCATGGACCAGGGCTCTCCATGGATCCTCTTGGGGATTCCCCCAAGCTTTACAGAATGGAAGGAGAGAGGGGAGTGGAAGAGGAGGAGGATGCTGCCAACGCTGTTACAGCAGTTGCATTTGGCCTGATAACTGAATTGACCCCTGGCAGACAGTGTCAGGTGGGGAGAGAGCAGGAGGAGATGGAATGGTTGAATGAAAAGTAGTAGCAACTAGGGAGAGGCGCTGGTTTTTCACCCTCCCCCTGCCGACCACCTCATTGCCCTCCCCATCCTGGCCAGGTTGTCTGGCTTAGGGCCAGATTGAAACTTCAGGGATCCAGGTTCAGTCTCAAGATCTAAGGCTCCCCGCTCCTGTAACAGAATCTAATCTAACCCATTGAAAACTATGATTATTAGATGGAAGAGGTGATATGATAGCCTTGTTTAAATGTTTGAAGAGGTGTCATATTGAGGATGGAGCAAGCTTGTTTTCTGCTGCTCCAGAGAATAGGACTCGGAGCAATAGTAATAATAAAATTTATTTATGTTTCCCCACCTCTCCCATTGGATCGAAGCGGGGTTACTGACTAAGTAAAAGCACAAGGTGTTTACCTCAAAATTCAATTAAAAGCAGCTAAAAACAATAAAATATCCAACATCAGACAATAACAATGGCATCAACAAGCAAGCAATGGATTTGAACTACAGGAAAAGAGATTCCAACTCAACATTAGGAAGATCTTCCTGACAGTGAGAGCTGTTGAACAGTGGAATACACTCCCTCAGAGAATGGGGGAGTCTCCTTTTTTGCAGTCTTTAAATAGAGGCTGGATGGCCTTTTGTCAGGGGTGCTCTGATTGTGAGTTCCTGCATGGCAGGGCGTTAGACTGGTTGGCCCTTGTGGTCTCTTCCAGCTCAAGAATTCTATGATACTAATGTAATGACTCAATAGGAGCCTAGCTTATGTTTTCAATCCATGAGTCAGGTAGAGACATAGAGTACTGCACTGCAAGGTATATCCAACTAGTGCTTGAACCCACTGATTTTAAGAAGACTGATTGCTGATAATTTCTTGTCTGCAAAGGAAAGAAGTAGATTCCTAGAAACCTTCATGGTTTGTAATGCCAGGTAATTCTGTTGGCCCCATGACTGTCTGCTGCCTTGGCAGAAAATAAATCAATGACAAGTGGGTATGGCTGTGTTCCAGATTCAATAAGCATTCTTTTATTCTCTTTCTGTGGTGGCAGGATGTCCTTCTCGGATTTTCAAAGGCAGTTTACAAGGCTTGAAATCTGCAACTTGACTCCTGACACACTAACAAGCAGCCACCTTCATAAGTGGGGCATGACATTGTTCAACGGAAACTGGCGACGGGGCTCAACAGCTGGGGGATGCCAGAATTATCCAGGTATAATATTTCCAGGGAGAAAGAAACCACTGCCAGAGCTTGGAAAAGTTACTTTTTTGTACTCCAGCTCTTAGTATCTCCTATGAAGCATGCCACCTGGGTGATTCTAGACATTGTGGTCCAAAAAAAGTAACTTTTTCAAGCTTTGTTCAGTATTAGTGATTCCAAAGACAGTTTTTGCATTGGAGGGTTACCTGTGGATGTTTTCTATTGTCTCTCAATGCTGGCCTCATTTTAATCATTTATTTAATTGATTTCTGTTGCAGCCTTCTCCCTAAACTCAAGTTAGTTCATGACAAGATTAATTAAAAAGGTAAAGTAAAAAACTAAATAAAACAGCAACTCTGCACATGTTGTAAAATACAATAAAACTAATTATAACATTAAAGTACAATTTAAAAGCACATCAAAACCTCTTCTTCAGAATGCAAACAAATTGCCAAAAGGCTACAAAGTATGGTACAGGTGGGGTAGTTTGCATGTGTTTTTCTGTCGGAGTTTGGATACAAAAAAGTTCCCACTATTACCTATAGCAAAGTGCAAAATTCTCAAAGCCAGCCAAGTTTTTTGGCATGCAAAGCAGAAAATCCCATGCACCTCCCCTGCTGACTGATAAAAGTAATATGGTGATTAAAAAAGCAAAAGCCTAACGGTTTGACAATTAGTTCACTACATTTGGAAGCAGGCCAAAAATCTGAAGTCAGAAGGTCCTCTTACAAAGCTTCACTGAGCTGAACCGAGAAGCATTATGGGGTAAGAAATGCTGAATGTTCCATTCAAGGAACATACTATTGTGCTGTTTTAATTACATCTTCTGGATTTGAAAAGATATGCATTCATTCTCTGGGTCCTGTGCTATTCATATTTGTTTGGATGTAAGACCTATTGTGTTCCACGAAACTTATTTCTTCATATTTAATAAATAAAATTTTATTATTATTATTATTATATTTAATAATATTTTTTGAAAGATTTATTAGTCATTCTATAACAACTAGCTTTCAGGGAAATGCACATTGAAGTGTTACCATATAAGTTTGCAGACCAAAACATGTGATCAATAACAAGGTGGTAGAAGATTCATGATCAAAGATAAAACTGAACTATGATTCAAAAATGGGTGTACACACTTGCATCTTTACATACTCTTTATTACTGGGGACTATAATGACTTCTGAAAGTCCAAATTTCCAGTGTAAAATTCCACTTTATCATGTTCATATTGCTATTCCAGTTGCTTTTTATATTTGTTTTCATTTATCACTGTTATTTCTTTTTAACTTGTATTTATACATCTCATTCCATCTGCACTATGGCATAACTGCAATAAATGTATACTGTGCAATTGTATACATTAACAGACTATTGAATCAGTTTTATTTTTGTTTGTCTAGCGCTAAATTACTTTTAAATCTATTGCTGTTTGGGGCTTCAGTTGTAACCTGTAATTAAAATGAATAGCAAGTGCAGTTTGGGTTAATTAAACACTTTTAGATTTGCTGCAGGGTAATAAAACCATTGTAAGAACCGTTCTTGAAAATTATAAGTTCTATAGCATTTAATCTTACTATAATAATGAAAGCTTGCAAGCTCCGGCTGTGTCTGCATGGGCCAAAATACTCTGGGAGTAGTCCAGAGTATTCTGGCCTCGAAGCTGCCGTGACTTCCCCCATTAAGTGGGCACTCCAGAGCAATCATAGAATCATAGAGTTGGAAGAGACCACTAGGGCCATCCAGTCCAACCCCCTGCCATGCAGGAAATCCAAATCAAAGCATCCCCGACAGATGGCCATCCAGCCTCTGTTTAAAGACCTCCAAGGAAGGAGACTCTATCACCCTCTGAGGGAGTGCATTCCACTGTCGAACAGCCCTTACTGTCAGGAAGTTCCTCCTAATATTCAAGTGGAATCTCTTTTCCTGTAGCTTGCATCCATTGTTCCGGGTCCTGTTCCCTGGAGCAGCAGAAAACAAGCTTGCTCCCTCATCAACATGACATCCTTTCAAATATTTAAACAGGGCTATCATATCACCTCTTAACCTTCTTTTCTCCAGGCTAAACATCCCCAGCTCCCTAAGTCGTTCCTCATAGGGCATGGTTTCCAGACCCTTCACCATTTTTGTCGCCCTCTTTTGCACACGCTCCAGTTTCTCAATGTCCTTTCTGAATTGTGGCGCCCAGAACTGGACACAGTATTCTAGGTGGGGCCTGACCAAAGCAGAATACAGTGGCACTATTACTTCTCTTGATCTAGACACTACACTTTTATTGATGCAGCCTAAAATTGCATTGGCCTTTTTAGCTGCCGCATCACACTGTTCACTCATGTTCAACTTGTGGTCTACTTGGACTCCTAGATCCCTTTCACATGTAGTTTCATTGAGCCAGGTGTCACCCATCCTATATCTGTGCATTTTGTTTTTCCGCCCTAAGTGCAATACCTTCCATTTCTCCGTGTTGAATTTCATTTTGTTAGCTTTGGCCCAACTTTCTAGTCTATTCAGATCATTTTGAATCTTGATCCTGTCCTCTGGGGTATTAGCTATTCCTCCTAATTTGGTGTCATCTGCAAATTTGATAAGTATGCTCCCAATTCTGTCATCCAGGTCATTGATAAAGATGTTGAATAGCACTGGGCCCAGGACAGAGCCCTGTGGGACCCCACTGGTCATTTCTCTCCAGGATGAAAAGGGGCCATTGTTGAGCACCCTTTGGGTTCGGCCGGTCAACCAGTTACAAATCCATGTAACAGTTACCTTGTCTAGTCCACATTTTACAAGCTTGTTTGCAAGAATGTCATGGGAAACCTTGTCAAAGGCCTTACTGAAATCAAGATATACTATATCCACAGCATTCCCTTCATCTATCAAGCTGGTAATTTTATCAAAGAAAGAGATTAGATTTGTCTGGCATGACTTGTTTCTCTGCTGTACTGCCTGCCAGTGGCATTGTGTGTTGACCCTTCTGAAGCCGAAAACAAGGTGCCCAGTATCTATCATATAGCTGAGCACCTCTTTCTGCTCTCAGAGGAAGTGACTTGTGCCAGCAGTGGATGTGGCATCACAGTGGGACATGTTGGAAGCAGCCGTTCAGTGTCATTTTAGAGAGTTCCAGATCTTCCCAGAAGATGTAGAGCAGTGGTTCCCAAACCACTTCAGCTGTTTTGGACTTCAGCTACCAGAATTTCTGACTGTTGACTGAGCTGGCTGGGGGCTGGGGCTTCTGGGAAATGAAGTCCACCTTTGAGGTGAATTGAAAGACAGAAGTTGGTAGCACTGAAGTTTTGTAGACTTGACAACATTTTTACAAAAATCAACAAAACAGCGCTGCAAACCATTAGAAGCATGGCACAGCTACTTCCTAAAAGCCTACTGGAATAAGGTTTTTACTTCCTGGGTGAAGGAAGATAATGAAGGAGCTGTCCTAGCCTTGCTACGGAGTGAGTTTCAAAGTCTAGGAGAAGCCACCAAGAAGGCTTCCTTTCCTTGTTCCCACCAAATGAGTAGTGGACAGAGAGAAGGGCCTCTCCCAAACATCTTAGAGTTTGAACATACGTGTTACATGCCAGAAACAGAATGCACATAAAACCAGTCTTCTTTGGAGAATTAAAAATCTACCAACTACCCTGAGATTCCAGAATATATTGATCTAAATCCATTTTGTAATTTATCACCCTACTCTCTTAACTAATGTTCTAGAATGAAGAAGAAAACAGAACCAGGAGCTTCATGGATAGGCAGAAGGACCAGCCCTGGCCTTTTCCTTCACTTATATAGGTGAAAGATTATCAGCCATCCCTCCATGGAAAGGAAGAATGCTACCATTGAAGACATGATTGTATTGAGAGTACTAGTGCTGTCATAGCTTTAACTCTGGCCAAATAGCTTCAAGAGTTTAGAAACTTTTTTGGATTGCAGTTCTCAGGATTCCCCAGGCAGCATGAACAATAGGTATGCTGGCTGGTGTATTCCTGGAACTGTAGTCAAAAAAGGTAATGCTTCCAAACTTTGGGTAGCTTGGCATGATTAGATAAGGATTCCATGGGACTTCCTCTGTTCACAATGCACAGAGATCACCGAGACACCCTCTAGACTCCTTGAAATACACAACCTTCTCTGTCCATATCTTTCACCTGTCTTATTGATAGCCATTTTGCTCATACCTCAGTATCAAAAATGGTTCAGGTAGGCTGCACAGCTACTGTATATTCCACTCTATCTCTCAGAACCTATTAAATCACATTTGTATGTAATGCACAAACGGGAACAAGTAGCAACCTATTTGCCTTTTAACTATTCATAGTACAGTAAGTGATCTATTATTGGTTTATTTTGGTTGTATCTGCACTGCAGAAATAATCCAGGTTGACACTGCTTTAACTGCCATGGCTCAATGCCATGGAATTCTGGGATTTGTAGTTTTGTGAGAGATTTGGCCTTCTCTGTCAGAGAACTCTGGTTCCACCACAATCTACAAATCCCAGGATACCATAACACTGAGCCATGGCAGTTGGTGTCAAACTGGATTATTTCTGCAGTGCAGATGGAACCTTATTTCTGGTTTTGGTTTAAGTTTTATTTCCAAACCAGATTTGAGAGTTGGATTTGTTCCCAGTAACCACCTTGGGGTGAGGGTTATAAATGGCAAGTTCATGCTAATGACCATGGCCTTTCTCAGCTGATTGTTACTCCCACCTGCAGTGTCTCTTAGTAGTTCTATTTGACATTACTCCAATAAATATATAGCACAGCTTGGAGGGAAAAAAGATGAAGTATAGAATATATCGCTGTAATGGAGAGAGTGTACTGACTCAATGGGAATTAAATGGAATTGAATGGAAACAGTTGTTCCCTGCCGCTCTAGCAATGGTGGATGCATCCGCAGCAAAGAAATTATTCTTTCACTGCTCCTCACCCTCTGACTATGAGATATATTTTGGCCTTTGCAGCAACATACTGGACCAATCCACAATTTAAAATCAGGCTGGATGAGCCAGATGATGACCATGAGGGAAGTGCAAGTGAACCATGTTGTACAGTGCTTCTGGGCTTGATGCAGAAGAATCGCAGGAGGCAGAAGAGGATGGGGGAGGACCTGCTGAGTATCGGCTACTCCCTTTATCAGGTATATGACTTCTTGCTCCTTACTTTCCTGCACCTGAACACCAGGGTGGTCATGTTTTACCCTGAATGTCAGATATAATAGGGGCAGGGAATTAGGCAGGTACACCAGTAGGTGTGGAGAGCCAGCATGATGTGTGGTTTGAGCGTTGAACTGTGATTCTGGAGACCAGATTTTGTATCCTGGCTCAGCCATGGAAACCCGTGGTGACTGTGGGCAAGTCACACTTTCTCCGCCTCAGAGGATGGCAATGGCAAGCACCCTCTGAAGAAACGTGCCAGGAAAACCCCATGATAGGTTCGCCTTAGGGTCTTCCTAAGTTGGAAATGACTTGAAGGCACACAATGACAATAAATACCAGTACGTGTAGAGGGTGGGGTTTGGCAGCTGGGGTGTGTGGTCAGGATGTCCCCTGAACATACAGGATGAGTGTCTTAGTTCTGGTCCTGGAGCACTGTCTGCTTCTATGATTTCCACCTCTGAACCTCCTTCTGTTTGCTCTGCAAGCCCTTCTGCTTGTGTATTCACTTCTATTTTTTCATTTCTGATGGTTGTCTGAGGCAGGTAGACTTCATCTCTACACTTAGGCTAATACACCATTAGCTGTTCTGTATTGTGGCACGCAACACTTCTGGCTGTGATTATTCCTGGTTTTGAATTCAGAATACTGTATCCCATGATTATCCCTCTTGGTACAGCTGTTCCAGGTGGGACAGGAGTTCTTTGGATGTCAAACCTCTCTCAGGAATACAGTTTGAGATCTGGGTGGCTTCCATATAAACAGCTGCAGGAGGGGTGATTGCAAAAACCTCCAGCAACAGATCCACTGGTTAGACCTCCATCTTTCACATAAGCACTCACATGCACACTTCAGCACACAATCTCTCTCATGCACACAGCTTCACTCACCCCCATTTATACACACACTCATACTTTAACGGGGAGGACTGGTGCATGGGAACATGCCTTGCCCTTGAAGTTGTGTTCCCTGCCAGTCTGCACTCAACCATCTGGCATCCTTTGAAGAATGTGATTTTCATGGAGAAGTTGTAAAGGGATGTCTCATTCTTGGTGTGATTTTTCACATCATGGGCACACTCCCCTAAACCTTCTGCTCAGCTCTTCAGCTGGATGTGAGGAGCACAGTTTGCACAGGGGAGAGGAAATGCAAGAAGAGTCATTTTTTGGTGCTGTCTTTTCTAAGAAAACTGTATTCTTGGACAAATAAGCAGCTGAGCATTGGCCTTGGGGGAGCCACTTTGCAGAAGGATTTTATGGAAGCACTGGCAACATTGGGAAGGGGGAAGTTTGTTGTTGTTGTTGACTGCCACCAAATCAACCTCCGAGGCATCCTATCATCAACAGCTCTGCTCAGGTCCTGCAGACTCGGTGTAGCCTCTTGTCTCACAGGAGAATGCAGCCCCACCATCAGGTAGTGCTATTGGGAGGACGTTTTGAGCCAGTAACTTGGGCATCTATGTGAACCACACTGAAGGTTTCTGGGGGGGATCTATGTGCCCTGAAGGCAATGAGTTACCTGCCACATGCACCCTAGAACTTTGGCCTCTGTTTATTTTGTATAAACTCCCAGAACTCACAGGCCACTGATCATGGTGGCTAGGTCTTCTGGGAGTTGAAGTCAGAAACATCTGGGAGCAGGGCAATGGTAAAGAACTATTTTCTATATGCCATACTACCAATAGGATTTTTACTTCTCTTTCCCCATTTCTCTATTGGATTAGAGCTGAGTGGTGGAATAGATGCTGCAGCCACTTAAGATTCTTGGTTAGAGAGCAGTTGCCTGTCCAGATAGGAAGCATTAAAATAAATGGACCAGTGATCTTAATCTGTAGAAGACAGATGAATAAATGCATAAAGAAGGGTAAATTTGATTCCACATGCTAAATCTCTCTAGAGTTTTTTCCTCAAAGGTCAGCTGTAAAATAGCTGAAGAATACTAAGCCAAAGGCAGGCTGACACAAATAGGTATATTCCCGACTGTTACCAAAAGGGTGACATGGTTGTATCCTACAGTCAGAGAAATAAAACAGTTACTTTTTTGGCAACAACTCATGGAATCTCGTAGTTAGCATGTTATGGTGGATTGTGGGAATAACCTTTCTGATCTCTGGTCTTCCATATAACAACATGTCTTATTTCACCATTCTCTCTCTAAAAATGAATCAAGTGTTATGAGTGATCAGGATTAATGTCAAAGACAAAGAAGTGATCTTTAACAGATGAATTTTAATAAGAAAAATTATTTAAAGAAACCAAAACCTGATTGCATACTTCTCTAATTATTCAAAGATATGGCCATGTTAGTCTATAGAATCATATGTAGGGAGATCTTGTAGCACCTTTGAGACCAAGGTTCAAAACACACTGTAGAAATAATCCAGTTTGAGACCTCTTTCATTGCCCTGGTTCAGTGCTAGAGAATCCTAGGAATTGTAGCTTATTGTGGCACCAGAGCTCTCCCAGACAGAAAAGGCTAAATGTCTCACAAAACTACAGCTCCCAGAATTCCCTAGCATTGAGCCAGGGCAGTTAAAGCAGTCCCAAATTGGATTATTTCTGCAGTGTGTTTGGGACCCAACTATAAAGAAGTTGATAGCATGACCTTTTGTAGACTTCAGTCTACTTCCTCAGATGCTTTTGGTGGAGTGGAAGCCAGTAACAGACACAGATAGACACACACACACACACGCGCGCGCCATAGATATCTCTAATTATGATTGTGTTATTGACTTATCATATAAATATATTTGGATTTACACAAAGTGTTAATGACTATTTAATTTTGAAGGTGGGTAATCTATATGCATCTTGCCACCTGAAAAGCTGTTGGGCACTTGCCAACTTGCTAAACCACTAATTCTTACTTTCATATGATATTGTGAGAAAAAGGAGAGAAAAATACAAAACTGGGCAGACTGTGAAGATTTAGGGCCAGGTGTGGGAAGAGGGCTGGAGTAATTTTTCAAAAGTTTTTTGCATTATTTTCTCTAACAACACAATGCCAGATTCCGTACAAAGTTTGGAAATGGCATGCTCTCTGTTCAGATGATTCACAATATTAAGAAAAATCTGATCGGAGGTAAAAGGAGACTAAACAAAAGTTTAGTAAGGAACTGCTCTCAGAACTATTCATTACCTCTGGCTTTACAACTGTCTTCCCTAGCAAATTAACAAATATGCACATTTATTAGTTTTTACTAGTGCTTGAGAATGGTAGATTGTAAAGCAGTGGAAAGAATTCAAGATACTCTTTGACACAGGATTTAAAAATCAGCCCCAAATGACTGCATTGTTTAACTGGATTAGAGATATTGTACAGAAAACTTTGTAAAGGGCCCCAAACCCCCAATGTAGTAGTTGTTAGTCATAATAGACCCACTGCTCAAATATCATGATGGTTAACTGACTCATACAACTGTATGTGAAAAATATATGTCTGCCCTCTCTCATCGGGGCCCTTTCTGTCTCTTGCAGGTTCCAAAAGAGGTATATAAATGCTGAAAATATGCATTCTCCAAAGTGGACATCCATTGCCAGGGCTAAATATGGAGTACAACATCTGTTGCTGATTGATGATTAATGCTCTCAAACTGATGATGTGTGCAGGGACATCTGATATCTCTGGGGAAATTTGAAATATGATTTTTAAAGGTGGCAACACATTATACACCGGACGTGCAGAGAAAACGTAATGATACCCACTGCTCTGTCCTTCAGCACTTGGGCTGCTACTTTCCTTGCCTCCCAGCATCCAATGTATGTGGGGGCTACCTTAAAGGTAAAGGTAGTCCCTTGCCATGAATGTCTAGTCGTAACCGACTGTAGGGGTGGTGCTCATCTCTGATTCATCTAAGCCAAAGAGCCAGCGTTGTCCGAGGACTACTCTGGTGGACATGTGGCCAGCATGACTGCACTGAATGTTATTACTTTCCCACTGAGAAGTGGTACCTACCTATCTACTTGCATTTGCATGCTTTCGAACTGCTAGGCTGGAAGAAGCTGGGACTAGTAATGGGAGCTCACCCCATCATGCAGCACTGCCAACCTGCCAGTGCATTCCTTGGGGGCCACCTTACTTTGATTAATAATAGGGCTAGCCTCGGCTCTTCCTTTTGTTCATATTGACCTATTAATAGGAGGAATGTTATTGAGAATGGGTTCAGGGAACATGGAGTGGCAGACTGAGTAGAAGAGGAAGGAAAAGTGATTGATTTGCTTCTTGAATAAAAAAAAAATCAGCTTCTTTCTCTGAATAAATTAACCTCTTACAGTCTACAACATTAGCTTTAGCATCATGCCAGAGTGTCATTGAAAATATTCTGAACTAGAATTATGGCCCAAAAAGTATAGTGTGCCAAACTAGCATGCAGATGCATCTAATTCTAGTTCCTAATGTATTCAGTGTGTTTGCCATATGCCCATATGATTATACTATCAGTAGGTAACGCAGCACACCCAATTTCAAACAAACTCCACCTGGCTTGTAAAATCCCTTTACTGAGTCATATTTCAAAAGGTGAATGCAGTAAAGATGATATTTAAACTGTGATTGTTTTGTTTTATTCCTTTGTTCAACTTGCAACTGCTACATTTGTCTTACAACATATGCAGTTTTAGAAAGTATGGAAAAGATATTAAAGTGCAGCAAAATCTGTTACTAGATTATGAATTATGTTTGGTAGGAGGAATATAAATGAATCAATTTTTTAAATAGAAAAACCGCTCTTTTGACACTTACACAGATAGAAGATATTCCTATGTAAAGTAGGCCACATTTTCAATAAACGTTTAGGATTAAAATGACTGAAATGATAGGAAAAGAAAATACTGATGAAATACATACTGCAACATAATCAGAAACTGGCCAGACAAAAACAGCAGAGCATGTGATTTGAAACACTTTAGGCTTTGGAGTGTGTGGCCCTCCCAAATATCAGTGCAACTCCCATCAGCCTGCACCAGCATTACCAATGGTGAAGGCTGATGGGAGTTACAGCTGAACGTGATTGGATAGCCACTCTTGCTGTACCAATGACTTATTTGATTTCAGGAGAATGAGGTGATGTTGGCTATCTTTGTTCCCATGTTGTCCACAAATACATAGGATCAAAGTGGTTGAAGAATGTTGCTTAAACATTAAAGAAACGTAAGTGAAGAATGTACTGTATATATATATATGAATTAATTCACAGAGAGAAGTATAACCTCACTGGTTCATTGCATAGACAAGCAGGGTGATGGCCATAGCATGTGTAAAACATCTTAGAGATATGAGCTTATTCTTATGGTTAGATGACAAATGCAAAGGCCACCAGTGGCTTCTGTGTCAGTGGTGTGGGTAACTCATCCTGTGTATTATTTCAGAATGTCAAGGAGCTGCCCAGGTACTGAATACTATCTCCAACATATTTCAGACTTTAAATGAGATGTCTAAAGGGTTCAGCCCTTTTTCTAATTTAGGTCTAACACCTTGGATCTCTGTTTAGTGATCAATCCTTGGTGTCTAGCACAGAAACTGAACAGGGCAAATTTAAGGGGATATCTTGTACAGTATGACCCCCGTATCTGCAGTACCGGTGCAAAACAATATGTACTCTCTACTCATATGTATATCCTCCAGCATGATTCTGTGGTATGCCCCTGGTAGAAGTTGACCATAGAGCCACACTGAAGGACCTAACAATGCCTATAGAAGTGTTCTCTCTAGGAATCTCTGGGTCCTCTATGGTTAAGTTCTGCTGGAAGTCTCTCATTTCAATAGGGCTCACTATTATCTAGAGTTTTGTGTTTCCATGATAAGTCTAGGAATGTATCACTGTGAATACAGGGATTGTTCTATTCTCCAGTGTTGGTTGGACATGAAAGGACAACCTATTGGAGTCACCAGACTAGGTTTGTTATACCTTGTAACATGGTGGTTGTTTGAAATTAACTTTTGTCATGCTTGCTGTTTTCACTAGTTGGAAAATCATACTGATGTTCATCTCAGCAGAGATTTCTTCTCAACAAACAGACCTGTAGCTCGCTCTGATACTTATGTCAACTTGCGGGGAGTCTCAAATCGATTCCAGCTGCCTCAGGGGGAATACCTGATTGTGCCATCCACCTTTGAACCATTCAAAGATGGAGAGTTCTGCCTCAGAGTCTTCTCTGAAAAACAAGCTAAAGCTCAGTATGTATCTTCTACCAGGAATTGTCAAAAGGTGTTTTCCAACATGCTCCAACATACAGAAGTGATATCTTATTCAGTTGTCTAGTTGGGTTTCTTCTCATGGTGTTTCTGCTTTTGGTAATTGATTAAAGCAGGGGTGGGCAAGCTATATGTACCCCCAACCCCAGATGTGATTGGTTTTCCACTTTTGCCTCCATCCATCTCACATTATATCCAAACACAACTCCCATCAGATCCAGCTACCATGGGCAAGAATGATGGGGTCTGTAATCCCACAACAGGTGAAGGACCAAAGTTGCATTTGTTGCTGTGGTGCCTTTAAGTTATTTCCAACTTATGGCAACCCTAAGGGGAACCTATCATGCAGTTTACTTAGCAAGATTTGTTCAGAGGGGATTTGCCTTTGCCTTCCTCTGAAACTGAGTCAGTGTAACTTGCCCAAGGCCACCAGAGTGTTTCCATGGCCAAGCAGTGATTTGAACCCTAGTCTCCAGAATTGTAATCCAGTGTTCAAACCACTACATCACACTGGCTCTACTATTAAATTAAAAAAAAAACATGGCTATGTGTTTCAGTATACAAGTTTTCATAGTGACAGAGGTTATATGCTGAAAGGTGTATAAGAAAATAACTGGGTCTGACCTGGGATTTTGAAAAGTTAATCCCCTATTTTATACATGAAATGTATGCATATACACAGGAAAATAGGACTGAAAATTACCTTTAATACATCCCCCCCAAACAATTTTCCTCCTCCAGTCTGTTTCTCATTCTTTTACTTCCACCATTTGTTTATCTTATTCTCCTCTTCCAGCCAAAGATATAATTACTTGGAAAGAGTTCTATTTTAGGTGCAGGTTAAAGGTTAATTCAAAAGCCAAGATGGTTTAATGATGTTAGCATTGGGCTATGATCAGCATTGGGCATTGGGTTCAAATCCCTAGTTAGCCATGAAAACCCACTGGATGACCTTAGGCAAATCACATTCTCTCAGCCTCAGAGGAAGCCAAAGGCAAACTCCCTCTGAGCAAATTTTGCTGAGAAAATCCTATGATAAGCTTGTCTTAGGGTTATCATAAGTTGGAAATTACTTGAAGGCACACAACAACAACGACAGAACCAAATTCAGTGTGGAATTGATAAGAAACAAGAAAAGATAATTTATATTTCAACCACAGTATTCATTTTTTTAATTTGCAATGTTTAAAAAATATATTCTATATCCAATAAATAATAATATGGTTGTCATGGCTGGCTCATAAAGATAATACAAATAAAACACAATACTAAAGGAGCCCTGGTGGCGCAGTGGTTAAATGCCTGTACTGCAGCCATTCACTCAAAACCACAAGGTTGCGAGTTCAAGACCAGCAAAAGGGCCCAAGCTCGACTCAGGCTTGCATCCTTCCGAGGTCGCTAAAATGAGTACCCAGACTGTTGGGGGCAAATTAGCTTACTTGCTAATTAGCTTACTTGCTGTTCACCGCTATGATCTTTGGAATAGCGGTATATAAATAAAACAAATTATTAATTATTATTATTATTATTATATCATAAACCCAGTTGCTGCATAAACGTTTATAAAAGGAAAAGACTGGTTAACACACACACAGAGTTATACAGACACAGTAGAAATAAAATGCACAGTATACAAGAACTGATACCACAATTCAGATTTTGAAACAGAGTGTTTGAATACTTGAGGAAATAAAATCATATTCATCCAGCATCCAAACAATCTCTAAGGAAATAAAAAGGGATTGTTTTAGGGGAGACTATTCCAAAACCACTGAGAAGGCCCTCTGCATAATAGGTGGCTGCCTCAATGACTGGGCAGGGACACATGGAGCAGAACATCTGAAGAAGATGTTAAGATTTGGGTAAGTATGTATGTGAGAAAGTGATCTTTCAATTAGTCTAATCCCTAGCCATTAAGAGCTTCAGAGATTAAGACAATGTGGATAAATGTTCTTGGGTGTGGTTTTCTCCCACAAGTATTCCTCGTTTGCTCCCATTCACTGCAATCCTGTCAGACATAAATATCGAACTAAAAACCCCCTCAGTTCTTCCATCTTTGCTCAGCAACAGAACTTGGAAATGTTACTTGGCCAAGTAATTTTTTGAACTTCAGGTCCCAGAATCCTCAAGGTAGCATAGCCATAGCTAGCCAGGGTATTCTGGGAATTGTACTCTCCCAAAGGTACTCTGGTCAGGAGGCAGATTATCACATTTCTGGAACATCTTCAGAGTGGGGATTCATTAGGATCTCTTGTTACTTTAGACAGAGATTATTTCTTGTGGAGTTCTTTTCTTATTCTAAATTGATTTTCCTAATTATTCTATTAGATTGTTCTTGCTTTATATTATACTTAAATATAAAATTTATATTTTTGTATAAGTGCAATGTCTTTTATGGTGTTCTAAGCTGCTTTGAATCCTCGGAGAGCATAACAGCCAGGGTGCATAGTCATTATTTTCTCTTTTTTCCCGTTTGCAGGGAAATTGGAGACACTGTAGCTGCAAATCCATATGAGGTAAATATATTTTAAAATTAACAGGTTTCATTGGGGCTGTTGAGCCAAGGGTTTCTTTCTTGTAAGGCTTTGATCATGCAACTGTTCTATTCATTTTGGAAATTTTCCTGGGACAGAGAAGAGAGGCATCCAGGTGACGTTGTCTTCAAAATTTCCCATTTTCTTCTTCTCCCTCCACCCAAATTTAAGGAAGGACTAGAAACATTGTAACTTCTCCAAGAACAAAGGCCTTACAGACTGCCAAAATAAAGCTGCTTCGGGTCTCTTTGGAGGTATGCTATTTAAATGATGCATGGGTCCTAAGAGTCCGGAGGTTGCACCAAAGCCACACTCCATTCCTAAGCACTGGAGTGCAGCTTTGGTGCAGCTTCCGGATTCTTAGGATGCATGCATCATTTAAATAGCATACCTCCAACCAGACCTGAAGCAGCTTTATTTTGGCAGTCTGTAACAGGCCAAAGTCTTGGCTATATACTCCTCTGACTCCTAACTTGCCTGAAAAAAAGGATCCATGTTCCTGTTCCTAGTAGAACTGAGGACTACTGGTTATAGATTAGGTCTGTTGCATGCATACTAAGGGAAATAGTGATGTGTTTGCATTGATAAAGGTTTCTCCACTGACTTCTTTTCTTTACCTGTTTTGGGGGAAATGAAACTCTGCTTCTTGCAGCCTTGGATTCCAACAGAAGATATGCTGTTGCAAATGAAAAGTACCTTATTTAGAAAAGGCAATCTGTGTAGTATCTGACCTTGGTACTACTTCTTCATCATAGCATATTTATGTGATTTATAGCCAGCAGTCTTCAGTAGATGTGATAGGGTTCAGTATCTTTTATAGACTATTCAGAAAAGCCTTATTTGGGATCCTTCACAGCTGTTTGGGCACCTTCTATTTCTGTAAATGGTAAAGGTAATATTTTTACCTTGAATGAATGTCTAGTTGTAACCAACTGTAGGGGAAGTACTCATCAGCAAGGGAGCCAGCATTGGCCAAAGATGACCCTTGTGGTCATGTGGCCAGCATAACTGCACAGAACGCAGTTACCTTCCCACCAAAGTGGTACCTATTTATCTACTTGCATTTGCATGCTTTTGAACTGCTAAGTTGGCAGAAGCTGGGACTGGTGATGGCAGCTAACTCCGTCATGCAGCACTGGAGCCTCGAATTGCCAACCTTCTCATCTTCCAGTCATCAGAACTGGTGTCTTAACCATTAAGCCACCACATCCCTCTCTTGCATTCCTCTACTTACAGGTAATTTTTAAATAATATTCATGATACCTCTTTTTCTTTTTAGCCTCACGTTGAAGGCAAGGACATAGACGATGAGTTCAAGAATCTGTTTGAAAAGCTTTCTGGGGAGGTAAGAGGATAATTCTGGGTATGAACAAAATGTATAAATAAAGATTCAGTATGGATAAAGATTCAAAAACAGAGAAATATTGTTTAGATAACACTAATCTCTATTGCTGCATTTCCTTTTACTAATACCAACATACCACTAGTTCAGCTTGAGAAACTGAATGGTAATAGATGTTTTCCATTTCTATAAAGTCACTAAATTGTTGACTTATTTGTATTTGTATTTTATATTTCTTTATTTATGTTTTTAGCTTTTTACATTTAATTTTATTTCCTTTTGGATAGTTCTTTTTTATTTTTCATTTTCATTTTTTTCATGTTATTTTTTTTTTCATTTACTGTATGTTTATAGGACTTCATTTATAAGGTCTGTTTAAACAGGAGCTGTAGTGAGTTCTGTGTTCAAGGGAGTATGTATGCATATAGACCCAATTTAGATTTCTAAACTGATCATCCTAAAGTCTTGAAATGATTAATACAAAACTTTCACTCACACAGACCCATAGCTTTATAGCAGGATACCCTCATATCCATTCCCACTCATTCTCCTTTCTCATTGCCAATAGACACCTATTTCCTCTCAGCCACTTTCCTATAATCTAGGGGTGGTCACAGTGTAGCCCTCCAGGTGTTTTTTTTTTAATGGCTCCTGAAGCCTCTCTTGAAATTGGGAACACATGGAGCCTAAGAATCACTTTTAGTAGCAGGGGTGGTTTTTACTGCTGGCATTATGTGATAAGCTGCAACAACTCTAATATCCAGTAGTCCAGAGCCTGGGGTTCACTACATTATATGTACCAAGAGCTTTGGAGAAACAGAAGATATGCTGTAATACTGCAGTTACTCTAGAACGAACCTAAGGTGAACCTATCATGGTGTTTTCTGTGTTTGAACATTAGTGACTCGCCCAAGGTCACCCAGTGGGTTTCGATGACCAACCAGGAAATCGAACCCTGGTTTTCAGAGTTGTAGTCCAACACTCAAACACTATACCACACTGGCTCTTGTAGGACCCAGCAATCCATAGGCTTTATCCTTGGCTGCTCTCTCAGGTCCCTTCCCAGAAAACTGAAGACCATGACAATTAAAAATAAAAATGTGACATTAATTAGGAAAGCTTAGTTTGGGAAATAAATAATAAAGCAAGTTTGGGTCTGTTTGGAACAGAGTGAATCCTGGGGATTTGTTTCAAATGGATTTAGAGTAGGAGCTTGGTTTGGAGTAGGAACAGGCAACCTAGCGCACTCTGAATGGTTTTGAACTGCAGCTCTCTTCCAGCATGGCCAGTGGTCAGGTATTTGGGGAACATCTGGAAGGTATCAAATTGCTAAGCCCATGTTTAGCTTTGGTGGCTGTGTCCATGCTCCCCCTTTTTTACTTTGGATGGTTGTTTAATATCTGTTTTCCTGTTCTGTGCAGGATTGTGAAATGACTGCAAATGAACTTCAGACTATTTTGAACAGAGTTATAACAAAGCGTAAGTTGCAATCAGTGCTTCATCACTGTGGAAGAAGGTCAGGACAATCATAAATGTTACAAATACGTGTATTGAGAACCAGAAAATGTCAGAATATTTCCTTTTCCATTGCTAGAACTTGTGTAAATTGGCTATTGCAACTGATTTCTGTGTAACCAGTGGTAAATTAATTTTTAGCCAATAAAAACAGAACTACTAAAAACTGACAGCTCTAACAATGTCCAATTTCTGTGGGGTACAGATCATACAGATTACAGTCAATGTTACTTAAGATCAGTGGAATTAATTTTAATTGTGAATTGGCATTACTTTTTTCATTTTCAACATAAAGAGCATTTCATCTCTAATAAAAAGGTCAGATTAATTTGGGTTGAACAGCAATATATAGCAATAGCAAGTACATTTCTATAACACGTATCAGTGCACTTAAGCACTCCCTAAGCAGTTTACAATGTATAAGCTAATCGCTCCCATGAAGCTGGGTATCATTTTAGTGACCTCAGAAGGAGGCAAGGCTGAGTTGACCCTGAGTCCCTGGCTGGTATTGAACTCACAACCTTGAAGTGATTGCAATTCAGTTAGTTAACCACTGTTAATTCACCATAAATAGCATGACATCTGTAATACTTCCTTTGTGTTGTTTCCAAAATTTTATTTCCCTTCAATTTTCTTTTAATGTTAAATTATTAACATAAGGTTTAAAATTAAAATACAGAAACTAAAAATATTTTCTTTTAAAAATTATTTGGAATCAGTCAGTCAACCTTTATTAGGCATAGAAAAACAACATGCATTTACAATAAAAATTTACATAAAATTTACAATAAAATTTGCAATAAAAATTTACAATAAAACCTTTTGGAATCAAAGTTTTTGTTCTTTTAAAGCATGAACACAGCTGTCTTGTCATGGAATCAGTACCTGTCCAACAGCCACATCTTGCTGTTGATGTTCCTATAATCTTCCTTTTCTAAAGTGTCCAGCAGTCATCAAAATGAGGCAGAACAAGGAGTATATTTTGCCTTAACTGCAGAGGCTAAAAATACATGAAGATATCTCCCTAGTGCTTCCATAGGATACAGATAAATATTTGTCTAACAATTTTTGCCTTTTTTATTGTATAGGAACAGACATTAAAAGTGATGGATTCAGTATAAACACCTGCAGGGAGATGATCAGCCTCTTAGATGTATCCTTTAAGTGTCACTCTTCTCCCTTGGATTTCCCTTGTGAACTGTTGACAAGATGCAGCAAGATTTGTGTATCTCATTTTTCTAGCACATTTGCCTTCACTTGCTGTAGGCAAAAAGCATGGAATGTAGATCTAAACAGTCTAATATGGCAAGGCAAGTAACCCTTTATTGCTAGTTGCATGGCTGATTTCTTCCTGTCTTGCATTTCTGTTCTGCCTGGATGTACGAAGGCTCCTTATTAGTAGTATAGTAGAGCCTGGGCTTACAGAGTTGAAACATCTTCATGATAAACAGGTATGATAAAAGCACCCACTCTCTCTCAAGCTATCCTATTCTCTTGGAGTTTAATCCCTGCAAGTGGAGTGGGCTAGATTTCCACATCAGCAATGTATTGCTAGGAGCTATCCTTATGATAATAGTGTTTTGGAGAGGCTTGGGACAATTAAGACCCATTAGCATTATGGAGGACTTGCTACCAGAGGATATGAAGATTGTTACGATTAATTTAATTTAATTTATATCTCACCTTTCTCCCAGCATAGAATTCAAGGTGACTGGTTTCTTGATACTGCTCAGCACAGCTGCCTCTAATATTTTACTCTGAATCCCATTTTAGGAGAAAGGCGGGATCTAAACCCCTTATATAAAATAAATAAATAAATAAATTGGAATTGCGACTGTCAGGACTATAACAATGAATATTTAAACTCTGAATATGCCACACTACAAGCATTACTACATATGTCCCATTCTTGCAGCAATTGCGGCGGTGAAAAAAAAAAACATATTGGTTCCAAAGCAGCCATTATTGCATGCCTTTGCTATTATGTGACTGGGGCTGCTGCTGCCATTGTACTCTTTTCTGGACTCCCCCTTAACCCTGCTCTGTGCCTTACCCAGGATGCCTTTTTAATTTATTTTTACTTTTTCACATAATTCTGGAGTTCTGCTAATGTGATTTAAGTTGTAAAAATGAATAATAGAATCATAGAATTGGAAGAGACCACAAGGGCCATCCAGTCCAACCCCCTGCCATGCAGGAACTCTCAGTCAAAGCATCCCTGACAGGTGGCCATCCAGCCTCTGTTTAAACATTTCCAAGGAGGGAGACTCTACCACTCTGAGGAAGTGTGTTCCCCTGTCGAACAGCCCTTACTGTCAGGAAGTTCCTCCTAATGTTGAGGGGGTAAGGATTACCATGTGACTGCCAATATCACAACAGCCCTAGCAGTGATATTTTGCTCCTGGGGACATGCAAAATTGTGTGTTCATTGACAAGTTTCCCCCATCAATGAAAGGGGATGGTATAACTGCCTTAGGAGACCGAGCAGCTATGAGTTAGAGGAAGCATTGTGCTATAAGTGTCACCAAAGCTGCTTTTTTCTGGGTCTAATTGTGGTTTAAAAGCTTCATGCAATAATCTCCTACATCACTGTGTGTCACCACCTGAGTCCTACCTGGATGTAGCAGCAGCAACCCAAGTTGTTATATATAAACTGAACGTAGTCCTAGTCAGATTAGACCATGTGTTTTCCACCCTTTATGTCTGAGAAGGTACAGACAGGGATCTGGAGAACTGTAGAGAGGGGATAAGTCATAACGCCAGAACCAGTCCCTCCTACCCATATGGCTCAGGAGATATGAAAGAAATAAGAGATGGAGGATCTGCCAATCTTCACAGCATGTTCCTCTCTCACAGGAGAGTAATTAACATTGCAAATGGTTTAACATGGTGGAATGAGTTTATTATAGATGTGTAGCTAGGTGGCTGGCAGAAAGCCACAGACAGGACTAGTAGAGAGGGAAACAGTAATTTAGAAGGACAATTCTTGCTGTTTCAGCTGCAATTTCATAGTGTGTGCATAGCAGGAATATTGTAACTGGACTTGAGTGGATTGTATGTGCTTCCAAAGAAACTTTGCACGTGTTTGATTCCATGCAAGGCTAAACATTTGAAACCTCCTCTTTAAAGCTCTTAAATTTCTGTTTCTGTTTCTAACTTGGGGTGCTTTCACATTACACAGGTGCTCTCTAGATGGGCCCTATGGGCTGCCATTGTCACGTGTGAGGGGCGGTGCTTTCAGACGCCCCTCACACGTGATGATGGTGTCAAAATGTACAGGGCGCCGCCATTTTGACATGATGAACGCCAACGTCTGCACGCCTCAGCGCCCTTGTGACGCCACGCTGTTTGTCCGCTGTGGCTCCCTCGCACAGCAAACTAGGGCGGCGGGAGACCGCTCTTTTGGGCGGTGTGTATCCCGCCCCAGTTATAGTTCTGTAATTCCACTTTAACTGGCATAGTTCCATCCTGTGGAATCCTGGGATTTGCCATTTATGGAGAGGTATTCAGAATACTTGGATAGACTGTCCCAGTGCCTACCAAACTACAAACCCCAAGATTCAATTGGATGCAGCCATGGCTATTAAACTGGAATTATACTGTCATAATTCTGCAGTGTGAAAGGGCTATGCATGCAGAAGACTGAGGTGGAAGAAATCTGCAGATCAGGGAACAGTAAAATGGACTGTACTTTTTCAGACTGCAAGTACTTTTTCACAACTCCTCTAAATTTATCAACCACTACAACAACCTAAGCAGAGCAAGAATGAATTATATTAGAACCTCTCTTTTTGATGTGTCTCTGTGTGTTTTAGTTTATTTGTAACAAGTTTTCTTTGGGCCTTATTGCACTTCCAAATGCAAGGCCGTGGGACAGGAGCGGCTTCTGGCTTATCTTCCCACACAGAGTTGTAGATGTACGTTCATTCTCCCTCCTGAGGGAGTTGGTAGTAAATGTGTGGCTTTTGCCAAATTGATTTTTTCAGCAGGACAAAAGCCACGCATTTACGATCATCTCCCTTGGCAGTAGAATGGGAGTGCTTTGTAGGCATGTGGGAAGGTAATCCAGAAGTTGCTTTTGTCTTGCTGACTTTTGTCTTCCTTTTGAAATGTGATGTTCATTGTGAGGGATCATTTTAAAATGGTAATCTTCCATGCACCTCATGCAGCAACAATCTCAAATGATCCAGCCAACTCTATCACTTCAGGATTCTAGTTTTACCACTTCTTTCTGATACAAGTGGAAACCAGGCTTCCCTCTCCTCTCTTGCCATCCTTTTGTTCTCACTCCTTATGCCCCACATGTCTAACTATTGTATCCTTTCATTTCTCTCACTCTCATATTTGTATCAGCTCATGTCAATCTCTTTCTCTCTATGCTTTCTGTACATCAAGGCATGACCCTCTCCACTTACAAATCCCTCTTCAGCTTTTTAGAACTAGAGACAGACAAAAACTACCCACTTTCCTACTTTATACTCTCTTAAAAACTATTGAGTATAAAGTAGGAAAATGGGAAGCATTATTGCTTTGGGCTCACATGTACATCTCTTGTTTCCCACTATTATCCCTGAAATGCTACAAAAACCATTTACCAGATTCAATAATGGGACAGTTGCATACTGTGAGGGCAAAATGACTTTGTTCATACCTCCTTCCACAGCTGGAGAAGAAATAAATCCTTACAATTTTCTGTCTCTTGTCAAAGCAAGGGCTTTTCTGAATCACCCTGACCTTACTGTCCATGCTATTCCACTGTTTCTGACTCTTGCTCTCTATCCACACTTCATGCTGTCTCTATTTTCTGTCCATTATAGCCCTCTGGATAGAAATTAGATCACTCTGAATGCCTCTGGTATGTTGTTTGCAGCTATTTGGATAGAGAAGAGGAGCAGTCACAGTAATACCTCCTTTCTGAATGGAGAAGAATGGCAATCAGCTTCATGTCTGGGTTGTGAGGGTGATTACAAGGGCTGTAAAGTGGTTTGCACAATTAAAGAGACGTTGAACCAAGAAAATATTTCCCCAAAGAATGGAGCTTTCCTTTGCTCACTGTCAAGTGAAGCAGTAGTGCACACTCAGTAACATGGTTGTAGAGTCACCTCATTGTTCCTATTCTGTATTGATTCTAACAGTCTATTTTCGGGCTTTCTGTGCTGTCAAAACTGGTTGTGCTTAACACCCTATTCTGCTTTGTATTCAGCAGAATTTATGCTAACCAAAAAATTAAGTACCTACTTTGAACATAGGCAAACTCAAACAAAATAGAATCCTGCTGACAGGTCATCAACAATAATATGCTAGACATTGTTCCAATGTGTTTTGGACTCTTTTAATTATTATGGTCTTATATCAGAAAATTTTGTATGAAACTATCCACTTTGTTCATCTTTGCTCTTTTGTCTCCTGAAGAGAGTCGTTATTTGTTTCTATTGTTAATTGATTTCAGAAGTTCATACCCTTCTTTTCAGCCCAATCCTGTACATGTTTAGCCAGTTTCAGGAGTATGTTCCATGTCTTCAGTGAGTCTCCAGGCCCTTTAACACTGCACAGTTACAATGATGTGATTTCACCTTAACTGCTATGGCAACATCTTGTGGAATCCTGAGATTTGTAGACTGAGGGGCACAAGAGTGCTCTAGTTGAGAATTCTAAATACCTCTTCCTAAATCCCCACTTAGCCATGTAAACCTACTAGTGACCTTGGGTGAGTCACACTGTCTCAGCCTCTCTCTAAGCCACAGAGGAAGATAATGGCAAACCTCCTTTGAACAAATTCTGCCACGGAAAACCAATGATAGGGTCGCCTTAGGGTTGACATAAGTAATAAATGATGTGAAGGCACCCAACAATGAATGGCAAAACCCAGACTCCTCTAGGATGTTGCCAAGGCAGCTAAAATGGAATATAGCCGTATAATAGCAGAGTACGAAAGGGCCTTTACTCACAGGTGAGTACTGTATGCATACAATCACAGCTGAATTATATGTACAGTTCAGCAAGGAATGGCATACTAGTAGTTGTTCCAGGAGCTCTTGATGATGTGGCATTATTGAAATAAGGAAAGTATAGGCCCGATGATAAGTGCCTGCCTGGGAAATCAGTGGGAGCTAGTTGCAAATTATTGTGAACTTTTTAAAGGAAGGAAGGGATAAAAATATAATAAATAAATAATGGGGTTTGAGCGGCCTAAAATGTGTGTGCAGGAAGGCTCTAAATATTTGTCATTTACATAAAGATTTAACGCAGACTGTGCCTTCTTACGGTCCAGAGGGTAAGCATGATATATGTGGCTCTAGAAAACTCTAATATATCACTCTGCAAAGGAGAGTCCAGGCAACCTCAGCACACCCTTATCTAAGCAAACTGAAAACAGCAGGTGTGTCTTCCTTGGGTATGTTGATTCATGCATCATGCAACGTAGCACAATGCACATTTTAATGAGTTAATTTCTGTTTAGTCTAGACACTGGTTAAATGATTTTTCTCCCAAACTTGGATTATTACACCTTAACAATCTCCAGAACCATGGGACTGGTACCTTAGGACTTGTAGAATTCAAGATACTGTGGATGAAGATTCAGAAATATCTGGTAAAAAAGAGAAACCAAAAGCATGAGATTTTCAAAATGCAACTTTCTTTTAAAAAATAATAATCTTAAACTGATGACATTGGGCCCTACAGGCCACGAAGCAATTTCTGTGTAGCTGTGGGGGTGTGTACATAGTGTAAGTGTTCTGTTTATTATGACCTTCATCCTAGAGAGACCTTGTTTGCCACTCCCCTATTAATGCTTGTTTTCATTATTCTAAATTATGATGCACAAAATTCTGGTAGTTGAATGGAACAAGATTAAGAGGTGGAATTGAAACTACTGGAATCCTCTACTTAGTTAGTGCTTGGAAAAATTACTTTTTGGACCACAATCCCCAAAATTCCCTATCCAGCATTTGAAGGATTCTGGAAGTTGTAGTCCAGAAGTAACATGTCCAAGATCTGGTAAGACTGCCCTCACACATCACTAGACTAACAGATAATTCTCAGGTTCCCACATACTCCAAACTGCAATGTTCTCACAATTACAAAACAAAGACATCAATCAATCAATCAATCAATCGATCAATCAAGTGAAGACACACTACATATCATTTTATACATCTTCACCATTTAGAACACACACACACATTGCATATTAATCTGTGAAGCATTTGGTCTATCTTCATTCATTTTACAAATAACAAATTCAAATTCTTCATTCATTTTACAAATGAGAAATACTAAGGGTAAGAGTCTCAAGTCTGACCGATTATCTATGAATTCAAAAAAGAAAACTCAGAATCTATGGATACTAGATAAAACAGGAGAGTAAACACAACCACAGATTGTAAAATCAAGTGAAGCCACAGCAAATAAATTCAAAAGTCATCCAGAGCAGGTTACTCTAAGACTAAGGGTAAATGTAACTACAGACTATACATTAGGTGAAGAGGAAGATCACAATTTTTCTTTGCTTTGACTAGTTTGGCCTGCCATTTATATTTGTCAGTGCATGACTCACATTTTCATAATTGGGGGCAGAGTGTGGAAATGAATGACTATAATTTTAAAATGAACGACTATAATGGTATACCAAAGCTATCCCAAACTTAGCAGTGTTAGGTGGATAAATCCTAGAGTATCACTCTACCACTGATGAGTTATGGATGGCGTCAGCATGCCATTGCAGTAATTCAACTTAAAAATAACTTTCCAAGGTGTATTTGAGGACAACAATTTCAGATTCAGAATATTGGGAGAGAGGGAAATGCCATAGCTTTGGCTTCTGCCATATGTATGAAAATGGTTAATTAAATAGATTAGCCCTCCAGATTACCAATCTCTTGTTGGGCCCTGAATGCTCTGCTCGTATCTTTGCTTGATTCCTTTTACAGTTGAAGGGGAGTATGAAAGAATAGACATGGCAGAACTTCCTGCTGAGCTTCAGTACAGAATAGCTTCTAATTACACAGCTAGAGCTGGATAAGAAACCATTTGGCATTGAGTCGTGTCTGTTGTTCCTTTAAAATTTCATCTTAATAGTGTTTTATATTACTATGTTTGCCAGAGGAAGGGGTTATTTCTCAAGGGCCTGTTATATAGGTGGGCAAGCTGCCAGCCCTTTGGGAACTGTTTCCCAGGGCACACAGCTTGCTATTTGTTAATTGAAATTCCTCCCCACCTCCAGACATTAAAACTTTCAAATAAAACAAGCTCTTTTGCCTGACAGGAGGAGCAGTTACATATCCTGACTAGCCTATCAAGTCTTCTAAAATTAGCCTAAAATAGCTGACCACAGGGTCTCATTTTTCTTTGGTCTAGGATATCTATAAGAAAGTGGATACTGACTATTCCGGAACCATTGATGCACATGAAATGAGAAATGCCCTCAAGGAAGCAGGTATGTACACCATGGCTTAGTGCCTCCCCCATACGATGATTTCTCTGCCAAGGAAACTTGTGGATCTGCCATACATTCTAGATGCAAAAGTATTTCAGTTGCTCTAGGGCGCCCATTCAGGTGGGGCATTGCCCAAGGTCTTGTTGTTTCTTCACCTGCATGGAATAATAATAATAATAATAATAATAATAATAATAATAATAAGTTTATTTATATTTCCCACCTCTCCCAGTTGGATAAAGGTGGGATTACAACCTAAAATACATCCATAAACGGTCAATAAAACATGACAATAATAAATTTTTTAGTTAAAAACCAACTCTATCATCCATACAACAGGAGTAAAATTACAAAACAATCATAGTCAGTGGAGTGGAGCAGTATCTCTTATGTAAGTTCGGGCGGGTACACCTGCCGGAAGAGATCTGTCTTAATTGCCCCCTTCAAGGCATCTAAGGAGGTAATAAGACAGATCTCTTCCCGAAGGCTATTCCACAATTTTGGAGCAACAGCTGTGAAGGTTTTTTGGGAAGTTGCTACTAATCTAGTTGTTTGTAACTCTAGTAAATGTTTCCAAGATGTTCTGAGTGTGCTGGGCAGATTATATAGGGAGAGGCGTTCCCGCAAGTAACTCGGGCCCACACCAGGTAGGGCTTTAAAGGTGATAACCAACAACTGGTACTGCGCCCAGAAGCTAATCGGTAGCCAATGTACAGATTTTAACACAGGTGTTATATATTTCCTTGAACATCCTCCTGCACTGTTAGATTTCCCTGATTGCAAGGTCTGGCCTCTTTCTTCCAGGTGAGGGCAAAGGGAGGAATCTCAGGGTGAGCACATTACCTTGAAAATTTTTGCTTCGTTTGGTTTTACTGTCTGCTGCTGCAGGCTGCTTTGGAGTCATTGTTGGGGCAAAACCATGTCCTCCAAACTACAAATGTCCTTCAATTGTGACCTGCACCAAGGTGTAGTGGCACAAAATGGGTAGCAGGGGAAAATACTGTGCTACCTTAGATACTGAATATATGTAGTACTACAGGTTTGCTGCTTTGTGGATTTTCCTATTTTATTGTTAGTTTTCCTGATTCTGTTCCTACTTTCCTCACTTCACTTTAAATGGCTGAATCTGCAGTATAGTTTCATTTCATGGTCTGAGGTATGCATGGGTTGTACCATTGTTAGCAAAAAGCCTTGTACAGATATCTTTCTTTTACAGCTCTGCTTAGGCACATGATTCCTTTCTCTTTTAATTATTTATTTCACGTCTCTGTCTTTTCCTGCTCTTCTCATCTTTTTTTCTCCCTCATGCAATTCTTGGTTACAATTCTTCTCTTTTCTTTTTCAGGCTCTCTCCCAGTTTCATTTTTATCCTTGCTCCTGTAACTCCAGCTCATCTACCCCTCCCCATTCCCTAGTTGCTCTTTTTCTTGTCGTCTTTCTCCTTCCTCTCTTCCACATGTTCTATTCTATAGCCTTGGATTCTATACAAACAATTTAACAAACAAACAAATGTACTTTCCTTCTCCCCCATAGTCCTGTTTCTCCTCTCCCTCTCTACTGTGCATAGCTCCTGTTTAAATGTCATCTTGTTTCTCTCTCTCTCTCTCTCTCTCTCTTTCCCCTCTCTGACCTTTCTTAGTTGCCATCACCTTCTCCTCCTTTTCCAGGCCTTCTTTGTCCTCCTGTCTCATTCTCCTTCCCTCTCATTAATTCTAGCTACATTTGTCATTCTCTCCTTTCTTATTCTTTTCTCTCTCTCTCTCATCCACTTTCTCTTTCTGTCCCAAATTCTTTTAGCCATACTCTTCATCCTACTTTGCCTGCCCTTCTTGTCTTTCTTTCTCCACCCCACCTCTCCAAAGATCTTGAAATCATGATTGAGATGTTTTGTACACACACACACACACACATCGAAATTGTTAACAATCTGGGGATTATTATTATTGGGTCGGGGGAGAAAAGAGAATTCTACAAAATGACACTGAAAAAAGGAAAGAGAATGTGATTAATGTAGACTATGACACTGCAGATCAGGAGTCAAATCCTGGCTCAGCCATGTAAACCTACTGGGTGACCCTGGGCAAGTCACACTCTCTCAGGCTCAGAATATAGTAATGTCAAAAACCCCTCTGAACAAAACTTGCCAAGAAAACTCCATGATAGGTTCGCCTTAGGGTTGGAAATGACTTGCAGGCACACAACTACAAACAAGGGGTACAGTTATGTGAGCAGGAGGATATAGTAACACTCCTGTCCTGATCATAGGCTTTCCCGAAGGCAGTTCATTCGCCACTGTGGAACTAGAATGGTGGTCTAGATAGGTCTTTGGACTGATCTAGTAAAGCTGTTCTTATGATCATCCAGCTCTATTCACCCATTCTTTGAACCCATGTTGGGTTAATGGTTTTTGGACCTCTCAAATGTTGGTTTTACACTATGAAAAATGTAAAGGGTATTCTCAGTTCTAATATAAAATCTCTTACAGTGAAACATGTGATCCATTAATGATATTCTGAGTGAAGAATCTATGGTATTTATTTATTTATTTTTTAATATCAGTCTTCCCTTTCTATTGTTGTTGTTGTTGTGTGCCTTCATGTTGTTTTGACTTATGGCGACACTATCATGGGGTTTCCTTGGCAGTTTTCTTCAGATGGAGTTTACCATTGCCATGCTGTGAGGTGGAGTCATCCAATGGATTTACATGGCCAAGCTAGGATTCAAACCCTGGTCTCCAGAGCCATAGTCCAATGCTCAAACTACTATACTATAGTGGCACCCTTCTTTTACTATGACAATTATCATAAAAAAGTTTTTATTGATTAAAAAATACAAAAATAATTTAACCAAAACTGCAAGGCTCTATATAGAAAACAGTTTGATAACTACTGCTGTGTCAAAAGATATGAAAGCTTTTTTTAAAGCTTCTTACTTTTTGTCTCTCTACATATTACTTTGAAATGAGTCCCACTGATTTCAGAGAAATGCCTTGACTGTTATATGCAGTATTCACTATAAGCAACAATGCCTGGCTTGTTCAACATATAGTCTGTCTGCTTATTTTCCCTGCGTGAGTCCTCTTCTCTGTAGGATTCTAACAAGAAACCTCCATGTCTATGGGAACAACTCTTTTCAATCCGAATTTTTGCATCAAGGGAAAACATATATGGATAAATATTTTCCTTCTTTTTCTCCTTCTACTTGTTCTTAATCGTAGTAAAGGGTAGTTGCATAGAATGCTTCCTAGTTTATTATGTCAACAGTACATGTGAATATAGCCTTCTAGTTCAATACAAGAGTTTTAAGGGGATTCAGCAGTGTGAAATTGCTGATTTAGAAAAACCAGAAAGTTTGGTTGTATTCTTTTAGGCTTGGTTTGACACAATTGTTTCCTCTCTCACTACATGTGTTAAATTAATATGGCAAAATTAAGAAGCTTTTATTATTGCTTATACCTGCTGTTGAGAATTGCTATAACACTTATTCTATATTCATTTCAACTCTACACAGAACCACCAGAGCTGTTAGATCTTAAATGCTGTGAGCCCCAACGGAATTGGTCACAATATTTTTCTCTATACCTTTGTACAGAGAGGGGATAACTTTTAATGCATTTGATTGTATGGATGTAACTAGTCCATAAAAGCTTGTACAACAATAACTCTATTAATCTTTTGAGTTCTGCAAGGCTCTTTGTTGTTGCTGCATGGGAGGGGGGTTATCTGGTCTTTCTGGACAACAGAGCGATTACCTCTGTAATGTGAGAATATGATGACTTTCAGAGAATGTGTTTCTTCATTACAGCCAGCAAACTGTGTCTGTAGCTAGTGCTGAAACAAATCTTTAAACCTGACAAAAATATATTTTGTATGATGTTGGCTCCCTGCAATGGATTCTGGCTGGCTGAAGAACATTAAAGTTTCTCTAATTAGGTGCTTAGCTTTTGAATACAAGGAAATTCTTGTGAAATGGCATAAAATACGTTGCTTTTGAAGGCATTGTGAGGGATTGTTAGGTCTGTGTGACTACTTGAGAACAACAGATACTGGGAAGGAGTATTTACTGTAGAAACAGAAGAAATTACTACATCTCTCAGGATTAAGAAATCTTTTATCGGTGTCTGTAGCTGCAAACCATATTTGACCAGGAGGAATAAAACAGCGATGTACTGGTCCACATAGCCATTTATTCCTTTACTAATTCTCAGATTTCCTTTCTCACAGGCTTCACTCTCAACAACAAAGTCCAGCATACTATAGCCCTCCGCTATGCCTGCAGCAAGCTGACCATCGACTTTGATGGGTTCCTGGCCTGCATGATTCGCTTAGAAACCCTCTTTAGTAAGTTTTTTTCAGAAGCTAGAAGGAGGGGGGGGGGAATATTCTGGAGAACTACCCACACCTCACTCCAGGCTTTTGACTAACAAGTAAAAGCCTCCTCTCCCTTGCTTTTTTTGCCTAACTACAAAGAACTATATCTCAATGAAAGAGAGCTGTTGCAAAATGTCTCTAATTTGTAAAATTGGTTATGTGGCCAAACTATCTCTGCTCCCAGGAGAAGACAAGATCCCAAACCTGTCTGCACCTATATATGGCAAAGAAGAGAGAAGCCCTCACAGAAAACACATTCTATTTTCACAGGCCAAACATCAGTAATAGCAGTGGGAGAACCTGAAATAATGGGCGTAATTGCAGCTGCTTATGGGCTTCCATATGGACTAGGGGCTCTTTCATGCTACACAATCACAACACTATGATTTCACTGTAACTACCACAGTTCCTTCCTACAGAATCATGGGATTTGCCATTTAAAAGGGGGTATTTGGAATTCTCTGCCACAGAGCTTCAGTGCTTTGCCTGACTAAAAACCTCCTTTTCCATAGGATATTGCCATGGCAGTTAAAGCAGATTCACAGTGCTATAACTGTGTAGTCTGAAAGGGCCCTGGCTGCCAACTGTCTGAAAAGAATGTTGGTATGATTGCTCATGGTTGTTTTTATGAAGCATATACACTATCATGTGCCCTCTAGCCTCATTCTGCCTAATAGTATTACCAGCTTTGCGCACACAAATGTATTTTCTCTGGTGGCAGATATCTGCAGTGAGCTTGATTTCTGGCTATGTGTGACATGCTGGATTGTATAAGAGGTTGCACCTGTGTAGATAATACAGCCTTGGAGTGGGACAGTTAGATTGCATAGCAGAAGAAACTGTTGAACTTATAGCCACCCGTGAAAGTTTCTTTCTAAACAGACGCTTGTGTGTAAGACATAACCTAACTTCACATTTAAAGAACCCAGATTGTAGGAATTACTCCTTTCCCCTATTTGTGCTTCTCATGTAACAAATGCTACTGTTTAAATATAACATCTGTTCATCTTTTTCCATTCAGAAATGTTTCAGATGCTAGACAAGGATAAGCGTGGAGTTGTCCAGCTGTCTCTGGCTGAGGTAAAGATAATTAAATGAAACTACATTTTGGTTAAATTATGACAGAGTGGTTATGATCTTCTACTTTAAAATCATACAGGGATCTGGGAAAGAATTCAATTTTTCAACCACAACTGAAAATACATTTTTAAATTTCAGGTCTACCCAATGAGTAGCAATAGACCTGGTACACAGATTTGAAGCTGGATCTACCCCTACTTTAAAAATTACCTTTGAGGACCACAGTTCCCAGACGTTCCAAGTCCACAAGGCATCCTAAAACTTGTGGTCCAAAATGTAGCTTTTCCCAACCCTGATGCCCAGAGAGTGGACTTTTTCAGATAGGCAAAAGGGATGGGAGCATAGTGGTATGCTCTTGTCAGTGTTGTCCGATTGCACAAAGATTTTCAGATGACATTCTGCAACATCACAATAATCCCATCATTATCCCGTGAATGAAGAAGAGTTTTCCAGCTAGTGCTTCACCAAACTATAAACCCCAGAATTCCATTGGATGTTGCCATGGCAGTTAAATTGGAATCATAGTGCTATATTTGTGTGCTGTGAAAGGTCCCTGTCTGCATGTCTGTTTCTCTTATTGTTTGACCTAGCACACTTTTCTGCCAGGACTGAATTCAGGTATACATATAAAACTGGTATACATATAAGAGCAGATATAGATTCATTTTAAAAATTATAATATTAAAATATAATTAGATTATACTATTAAAACACAACTGAGTATAAAAACATTAGTACATGTTGAAAGAGAAAGTATAATATCAATTATTTTAAAAGCACCTCTCTTAACCATCAATCAGCTGTCAAAAGCTTTGCCTGTTGATGGAGGGGATGAAACGGGAGTTTGTCAGTTTCCTGACTTGCATTGAATTTGGAGTTCCTGGCCCTGTGAAAAACTTATGCAGGAAGAAAAATGGCACATTAGATGGATTAATATAGTCACTAGGTGACAATAATTCTCAAAAGGAGGCTTCAGGGCCTCTGAATCCTCTGTGCCCCTTCCACTGTAGACTTAGCAAGTCAGATGACAGGAGATTAGTTGAATGTCCAAAGTGGTCCACCAGAATCCAGACTATGGACACTGGTCTATAGAACAGATTGTGATGGTTACAGCCACAGCAGCGAAAAAACATTGCAATAATGGCACTTCTAGTCAGTTTTGTCAAGCCTTCAATTAATGCCCTAAGTATTAATCCTAACTCTCATGTTTTTTTTTCCTAGTGGCTGTGCTGTGCATTGGTTTGAAGCACCAATTTTGAATTCATTTGCAGGCTCCTTTACAATTTATTTTTCCATAAAGAATTTTCTGGAAGAATGTTTATTCCACAGAGATATGAGACAAGAAATCATTTTCTGTATCTGGTAATACACAATAATGTAAAATGACCATTCAGAATAATAAACATGTATATATGGAAACATCAGGTTGCCCTACATAACTACTGTTTGGTACTACACAGTATTGATATCAAAGCCCAAGCTTCAAAACAATGATAAGCAAAGATATATCTATTAGTCCTTTTCATATTATCACAATTCAACAGCTGACAATGTGCTAGGAAAAGCACAGAGTACATGAGTGATACAGTCTTCAGATTAAGAGGGTTTCCAGAGTAAAGACAGATATTCAGGTATTCCTATACTGGGATTTAGTTCCTGGACTTTTGTTGAACATTATATCCAGCATATTAGGTCATCCAGTTTGTTCTATTTTATTTACATGCTTAAATTATCAGTCATCACTTCTCTTCCTCTCCCTTCCATCTTAAACATAAATGAGAAGAGTAAACACAATCAGGGTAAGGTGGGCTAACCCAGAAACATTCTGTAATTAGCTTGTTTCGTTTGTGAATTTCTGGAGTATTTGGGTGGTGGTACCCAAATACTCCAGAAATTCAC
>NC_056522.1:43262685-43273305 GCF_019175285.1 Sceloporus undulatus | reverse complement strand
GTGAATTTCTGGAGTATTTGGGTACCACCACCCAAATACTCCAGAAATTCACAAACGAAACAAGCTAATTACAGAATGTTTCTGGGTTAGCCCACCTTACCCTGATTGTGTTTACTCTTCTCATTTATGTTTAAGATGGAAGGGAGAGGAAGAGAAGTGATGACTGATAATTTAAGCATGTAAATGATGATGATGATGTAATGGGATAAAATGTCACATGCATTCTCCAAGCAAATATAGGCTACATGCACAAATCCAAGGAAATAACACAATATTCTTAATTCCCCATTTCCACCTCCACAAGCATTGCCTGCCTTGGATGTTTATGCATCCCTCTGGTATCATAAGTCTCAACTTTGGTAATACTTTTATTCAGATGACGATGATGATGAGGAGGAGGTATTCATATACACCATCCATGTACATGGTGCTTTACAGTTACAAAATAAAACATTTATAACTATTCAGTAATATAAAATATTAAAATAATACAATGAGCTCCCCCACACAGCTACAATGCAAAATAAAAAAATAGGCAGTACAAATAATCAAATATAGTAAAGAAATAAAACATTAATCCAAAATTCCAAAAGTGTTACAAAACAAAAATGTTTTCAATTTGGATTTAAAAACTGCCAAAAATTTGGATTTTAAAAACAGGTTCACTAAAAGTCTACAAAAATATTTGTGCATTTGTAGTGCACAAACATTTGCATTCTTCTCATCAAAACTGTGCCACATTAGTGAAATTTTTGTGCATTTTTGGTGAGCCTAATAAAGTGTGGACTATGGAATATGTTTCATGGTCAATATGGCTGCATTTGTATTCCCACTAGCATGGTGTTCTCTGCCTTCCATTCCCCATGTTTTCATATCCTTCTCTGCTGCACCATAAGTGAGCAACAGGCAGCAGCTCCAAATTACCTTTCTGCTCACACAGGCTGTTCATAAAAATGTTTTTCCACTCAGAGAATCCTACCCTGAGAGGTTTGAGGAGAATCAAACACACACATAAAATGGATGCTCTTGTTTGTTTTTTGGGCAAGATATGCCTAATTACATTGTTCCTTACGCCCGTCTCAGTGGCTCCCTCTCGCTCACCTATGCTGGCAGGGCAGAGTGCTGCACTCCATCCTCCTTTATCTTTGGAAGACAGGCCCTCCTGGAGCAAGTGCTGCTCCTTTTGTTTCTGCTTTGAGCATGGGTAGCTAGTGTCAGACAACAGCTGAAAAACAAGGACAACCCCCCTCCCTCCTATGTATGCTGTTCCTTTCCTCTTGAGGCTGCATCTGTGAGAAGCTGATTGAGGTTGCTTTTGTGTCTTTTCATCACACTACAACCTGAACAAGCCTGTGCTCATGAATCTCTCTTCCTCCGAGCTTTAACTTGTCTCTAAAAAGCCTACATACTGCTTTAGGTAGGGACACAGTAGTTTGGAGTGAGCTAGGTAGAAGGAGCCAAGAAATTCCAAGGATTTTTGGAGATAAGATCCTGATCCCTTCCATAAAGACTGGGATGGGCAACTTAATGCGGTGAGCAACTGTCTAAGAGTTCAAGCACGTTCCCAAAGATCCTCATTACTTATTACTGTCTTCCAACACTAACTGTGACAGATAAGCCAGTACAAGATGGTTTCTGTTCTTTCTCTTTATTTTGCTCTAGAATAGAATTTTGCGCTATGAAAAAATCCACACACAAAATTACAACTTACTTATTTAGAGTATTCAGCTGAAAGCGCTCCCAGAACAGCTTGCAAACAGTTAATTTAACAGTTCCTAGCCCTCAATTTTGGAAGCTTCTTGGACAAATTTCAGCAGTGGGGTAGGGGGCTACCAGCCTGGGGCAGGTAAGTGCTGTCAAGAGTAGGTTCAGGTCCTGGTACATTTCTTTAGGCCCCCACCAAATGTGGATTGAGTAAAATTTGCAAGCTGTTCTTCAGCAATATCTGTGCACTGAACAGGAAATATAATGGCTAACATCCTATTGGTGACATAGGATCACAGAACAAGGGCCACCCAGTCCAACTCCCTGCCATGCAGGAACTCACAATCAAATCACCCCTGACAGATGGCTATCCAGCCTTTGTTTAAAGACTTCCAAAGAAGGAGACTCCACCACTCTCCAAGGGAGTGCGTTCCACTGTCAAACATCTGATATAACTTTATCGCAAAGGCCCTGGAATTGGCCTGTCGTGTTCTAAAAGGGGACGTGATGAGAATGGGAGGCGGCATAGAACGCTGTTTACTGCACAGGGAGAACGCTGCCACCGCTGCCGGACATTCCCATCATGTTCTGGATGTGTCCCAGAGGGGGTGATTTTCAGGAACGCTTGAGGAGCGTTCCTGAACATTGCCCTCTGGGGAACATATCCGGAACGCGACAGGAATGTCTGGTAGCGGCAGCAGCATTCTCCCTGTGTGGTAAACAGTGTTCTGTGCCACCTCCCATTCTCATCACGTCCCTTTTTAGAATGTGACAGGCCCATTCCAGGGCCTGTGTGATAAAGTTCCTAATGTCAGAAAGTTCCTCCTAATGTTGAGATGGAATCTCTTTTCCTGTAGTTCATTGTTCCCTGTCCATCCATTGTTCTCTGTCCTATTCTCTGGAGTAGCGGAAAACAAGCTTGCTCCATCCTCAATGTGACATCCCTTCAAATACTTATACAGGGCTATCATATCACCTGTTAACCATCTCTTCTCCAGGCTAAACAAACTTGGCTCCATAAGTTTCCCTTCATAGGGCATGGCTTCCAGACCCTTCAGCATTTTGGTCACCCTCTCTGGACCTGCTCCAGCTTGTCAATATCCTTTCTGAATTGTGGTGCCCAGAAATGGACACAGTATTTCAGGTGAGGCCTGACCAATACCTCTCTTGATCTATTGATGAAGCCTAGAGTCGCATTGGCCTTTTTAGCTGCCATATCAAATTGTTGACTCATAGATCCCTTTCACATGTACTCATTTTAAGCCAAGTGTCCACGATTCTATATCTATGCATTTCATTTTGTTGTTGTTGTTGCCTAAGTGCAGTACCTTACATTTCTCTCTGTTGAAAGTCATTTTCTTAGTTTTGGCTTAGCTTTCTAACCTATTAAGGTCATTTTGAATTTTGATCCTATCCTCTGAGGTATTAGCTACTTCTCCTGATTTTGTGTCATCTGCAAATTTGAGAAGTGTGCTCTCTTATTCTTTCATGCAACTCATTGAAAAAGATGTTGAATAGCATTGGGCCCAGGACAGAACCCTGTGGCACCCCACTGGTCACCTCTCTCCAAGATGAAGAGGAGCCATTGCTGAGTACTGTTTCGGTTCAACTAGTATATGTACATATGGATAAATCGCAGTATGTATGTGGAGCAAATTTAATGCAAGAGGTGAATTCTGCAGACAGTGGCAGTGTTGGTACATTGTGATTGCACATTTTGCATATCAATAGGACATTATGCATCACAGTTTCACACTGGGCATTGCAACTGGGCATTCTAGTTTCACATTACAGAACATCACCCAGTCATTGACACTTCTTGTGCAATATTGCCATTCTTCATGGGGGTTGCATAGTGCATGTGTTAGGTATATCTGCATGCATGTATTTATGCTATGCTTATATGATGTTGGATTGCAGCAATATATTGTTTATAATTACTTAAAAATATAATTATATTCTGTTCCTAACATGTAATTTGTTGTTCTTTGGTTGTTGGCCAATCACTGGCAGGATTTTGTATACCATTATTTTCTTTGATATTCACGGATTTTACAAAGATTGTTAAAAGAATACATAAATAATTATAGTACCAAGAAAGAAATAAAGAAACTTCAGCATAGTCATGCTTTAAGTCTTATTCCAGACTACCAGTAATTTGTTCAGGGTTCCCACCTTCTCTTTTACCCTGGGGCAGCGCTAAAGTGAAGTGGGTGAGATAATTGTAATTCTTACCAATGTGAATATTTTCCCCTGCAAGTGCACAAAGCAGAGTTCAATTCTATTCTATCTGTTTAGGGGTTAGATATTGTACAACCACTTTCAGGCATGCAAAGCACAGCTGGATTGTATGCATGTCTGCTTAGAAGAAAGTTCTAGTAGAACAGTTTCCTGGGCTGCAAACCACAGCTTTGATATCTTTTCTAATTCCATGATTCTAATGCACAGACTACATACATCTTTAACACTATGATGTACAACCCACCCTCTTAGGGGAGGCAATAGTTTCTCAAAAGGGCCATGAGACTCAGAGACCTGATCCTCCCCTCCTCCTCTTCCCAATTTTTTTGTGTCCTGGAGGAGAAAAAAAAAAGGCAAGGAGGACACATGGAGCAGTTGCCTCTGCCTAAAGGAGGAAGAAAAAGAGGAGGGTAGGGAAATTGCTGGATTGTTGCTTCCAGCTGGGCCCATCCTGCATTGAGGACATCAATAGTGTGTGCAGGAGGTGCAAGCTGCACCAGGTGACACCCTAAGTGGGGAATGACACCACTGCTCCTCAGACAGCTACCTTTTGGCAGAAATAGACCATGGCTTTCGCATGTGTCCATTTAAAATGCTGAAAAGACAGTATGAATGGGTCAAACCTTAGTGGTAGGAGAAAGGAGAGGCCCCAGGTATTTAAATTAATTTTTAATTTAAAATTTTTAAGTTTTTATTTCAAAAAAGTTTTATTTTTAATATTCTTTTAAAATTTTATTCAAAAATATCACATTTTACCAAATTTTCACTTAAACCACATGAAAGTATTTAGACGCAAATACATTTAGGCTGTGTATATGATACTGAAATTTAAATGTACAGTGGACCATTGGTATCTGCTGGGGGTTGGTTCCTGGACCCCTACAGATACTAAAATCTGTGGATCCTCAAGTCCCATTGCATACAGTGATGTAGTAAAATTATGTGCCTTATATTAAATGGCAAACTCAAGGTCTGCTTTTTGGAATTGATTTTTTTTCCAGGCTATGGATGTTTGAACCCATGACTAAAGAATACATGGATACAGAGGGCTCACTATATAATTTTAATTTTGCTAGTTGTTTATGTCACAGCTATTCCCATTACATTCAGATATATATGAGAATTATGATGTATGAGTAACATTAGTACAAAAAAACCCCATTACTAAGGATTCTATATGATGTAGTATGGGAGGAGTCCAGGGAGGGTGACACCATGAGTTACTGCAATGGGTGACACCAGCTGCCCCAAGCTTTTTCCCTTGTCCATCCTGTCACTGTCCTGATTCTTGGGACAAGATGCTGCTGCAGCCTCAACCAACATGCTTACTCAGCCTAGTGCTCCCTAAGTACACAGTGGCTGAAGGAGAGCCAGCATCTGCAACAGCCCCTGATGGCAGAGGAGGCTGGTGGCACCTCTTAGTTGCAGCTACCATCGTCACCTGTCTCTGACTGAGCCCCCTCAGATACAGAGGAGAAACAGTCTTGGCTGCTGTCCTCCTGAATGGCATGTTGGGCCAGCCAGTTGGCCAAGGAGAAGTGGTGCAAGTGTGCCATGCCTTGCAATCCACTGGAGCAGTGTGTATGCCTTGGCTCACCACTGCCCTACACTGCCACCTCCTGGGTGGGGACTCCCACTTGGAGGTGGTGGTGCAGGACAATCTCTGGTCTGCCAAGGTGGGCATCTGAGCAGCCAAACAGGGTGGTGGCTAGACAAGGCCCAAGGGGAGGAGAAAGAAACAAAGAGGTATTGAGAGTGGTGGAAGATTTTGGGGCCCAGTGGAACCAGCTTCCAACAGCTCCATTTCTCTACCCTGCCAAGCACTCTCACATGCACGCTCATTCTCTCTCACACTCAGTCATACTGCTTCTCTTCCTCTTTTCCTTTCACTGCTCACTCTCACTGGAGTTCATTCACACTAATTTTCTGATAGGCTGGTCCATTTCTCTGAGGAATTTCTTTCAGTGTCAAAAAGTACAACACACGATTTTTAAAATCTCTTGAGCAAGCCTCTCTCTTGCTCAAATGCATAAACACACATGCTCTCAAGTCAAAGTCTCTCCCTCACAGACACTGATTCAGACATGTTCTCAAACTCTCTCACTGCTAATTCTCTCTCTCACATGCACGCTGTGACACTTTTTCTCTCTTAGTCACACATGCCGTAATTCTTTCACATACCCTTGGTACCTCCCTTGATGTGTGAGTGAGATTGGAGATTATCAAGGGTACCTCCCTTGATGTGTGAGTGAGATTGGAGATTATCGCATGAGGGTAAAACATGGAACTAAAACATGATAGTACCATCTATCACTGAACTTCAAGTAGATATAAAAGGGCCACAGGGGTAAAAGTACTTCAGACAGAGAAAGAGAAAATAGTTGTTGATAAGTTCTTGGGCTAATTGTTAAAGATTAGAAAACAGACAGGAATTTTTTTTTTAAAAAAAACTTCATTTTTAATCACATAAGAATTTATTTCAATTTCTGACTGATTTTTTTCTGCAGTATCTCATTATTAGCATCTTATTGGTTGTCAAACATAACATACAAAATTATGTGCCTGAGTGAGGCTGTTGTATGCTTTACCAAAATATGTAAATTGTTAAAGTTTACAGCCCAGTTCTAGCATTGTGTAAATTCAGCACTGTCACTGAAGGAAGTGTCTGTGTTTAGGAAGACTGTTTATCTAATGAGGTGCATGGTTCACTTGCCAATTGACCTCAACCCTTTTTTTTCTTTTTAATTTCCTTTAGATTCCACTTGTTTGGTTGATTATCAAACAGGGTCCAATCAGTCCCTTTTTGGACAAAATGCTAAAGTGCCTAATGATGACTCCACTTTATGTATTTCTGGATGGTACAGATTATTTGAATTTCCATCAATATCATTTTTAAACCTAGTTTTGGGGTAGAGATGAGACTTGTGTTGCTTTTAGATATGGACTGTCTCTTAGGACTTTAAAGCACAGAAAAAATCGAGTGTTTAAAAAGCAATTATCCTGTGAAAATCACACAATCACGATTAACATTTTCACATACATTGTGATTAAACAGCCATTATCCCGGGAATAAACAGACAATAAACAGCAACAAATACTTCACAGGATTTCCCCATGAATGATTTGTTGCTGTTTATTGCCTGTTTATTCCCAGGATAATGGCACCTTAATTGCGATGTCATGTGAAAATGTTCATCGCAATTGCATGATTTTCATGGGATAATCACGGTTTAAACCCCCAATTTTCTCAGTGTGTTTAAGTCCTTAGTATTACAAAGCAAAAGACTTTAGCAAAAGATTTTCAGGATATATTTTGCATTTTACTGCAGCACTAAGATCCACCTACCAGAAGCTTGTATAAAATAGTGACTAAGGAATTCAAGTTAGATTTTAATATTGGTTTTGGGGCACAGCTTACTGCATCCCACAATCCAATTAGGTAGAGATGGATAACTGTCACAAGTCAGGTTCTACTTCGAAGATGCTATGGGACCTTGCAGATTACAAAAGTTGGAGTGGGAACACAAAGGTGTCCATGTTTTGAAAAATGGGTCTTTGGTGTGAAGTAGTGTGGTGCTTATTGAGAATGGGGCCTAGGACTGTGGAGGGCAGCAATGAAAGAACTAGACAAGATCCTAAAGTGCAAAGAGATAAAATTGAACACTAATATTAGCATTCTCCAATACTTGAATTTCCGTTCATCATGCGTGGATATGAGAGCTGGACAGTGAAGAAAGCTGATTAAAAAACCCAATTAATTTGAGATGTGATGCTGGAGAAGAGTGCTGATACTGTGGATGGCCAAGAGAAAAAAACAAATGGGTTGTCTAGAACAGATCAAGCCTGAACACTCCCTATAATAATGATAATAATTAATAAATATTTTTTTTATTTATATTGCCCCTCCCTCCCTTCAGATCGAGATGGGATTACAACCTAAAAGTCAGTATGACTAAACTGAAGCTGTCATACTTTGGCCACATCAGGAGACGGCATGACTCTAGTGAAAGACAATAATGCTAGGAAAGGTTGAGGGCAGCAGAAAATGAGGAAGATTGAATACCAGATATATAAACTCAACCAAGGAGGCTATAGCCTGAGCCTGCAGGACCCCATGAGCTGGAGTTGACTCAAAGGCAGAACAGCAAAGTGGTGGAAATGGCGGTGGAGTGCAACCTATTTAAAAGGTGAATTGAAACTCCCAGAGGCTTCCAGGATAAACACTTTTATCTGGCAAGAGTAAAGAGTAATTCAAGATGTCTGGAAGGGCTGCGGGAAACTCCCTAGGAAAGCACACTTTGTCCAACTTTTCACTAAAGTAACTTGAATGCCTGGATTATTACAGATCAGGAATTGTAAAATAAAACTCAGTCAATGAAACTGCCCAAAGAATGGATCAAAAGCAACTTCTTTATTCCTTCTTTATAGCAATGAACACCAAGTCTCAAAGTTAGGCACTTAGGAAAAGATCAGCCATACCTGAGAATGTGTCCAAAATTTATTTACTGTACTACTCTTCCACTTGTCATAACCCACTGCAAATATACTGCCAGTAACCCAGATATCCATTTTATTTTTGGCCCCCAATTTATCTTCTCTTGCACCACACCAACTGCTTCAGCCAGTTATCATGGCTTCCCAGAGTGTGTTTTTGCAGTGGAGACAAAAACATGCCTGCCTTCCCCAAGATGTAGGCATCTTATAATTGTCTAGTGCACATCTGTGAAAAGTGGCATATCTAAGGCACACAGTCAATTTAATTTTGTTTGAAATGGCAGTTATGACTCTTCAGATATACGATGGAGCTCTTTCTCTTCACCATGAATACTTTATTTAATCAGCTCTAGGAATGAATTCCTTATTGGTGGCATTTGGCAGGAATAGGGTGGTACATCAGCTACTGGGCTGTTCATTAGGGATTAAAGATTTGGTGAGAAACTCTGCATGATATAGCTTGCAGCATAGTCTCACTCTTTTTATAATTAATTACACATAATACATGCATTCTGCTTCTGTACAGTTCTTAATTTTCAGGAGAGCCTACCAAGAGTGATTAGCATTAAAACATGGGGATTATTCAGGCAAAAAAAATATGCTGTGCTTTTATTTTAGATTTACATAATTGTCCAATGTACTCAAACACACATTGGCTAGAATTCTGTTAATGGCCACCACAGATAGACATTTACCTTATGCATGCAGATGTCTTGTGGAGGTTGATATTCCCTCTTTCTTTAGTGCCCAAAGCCTCCTCCAATTTACTGATATGCCCCTGAAGCTACCCTGTATGGACATTCCATGGTCCAGAAAAGCATCTTGTTACACCCCCCCATAGCCAGACGCAAAATGATGGCATTAGTGCTGAAATCTGCTGGGGTCCACAGCAGATCTCAGCTCTATGCAGAGGTAGTCAAAGTCTTATCTGAGGCCCCATTCATACTGGGGTAAAAGACATGGAGGGAACTGGGATGATCCGGATGCCCCTCCCCCGAATCGCTCCGTTAGCAAGTGCCCACTACAAATTTGAAATCGAATGCATTTTGACAGAAATCGAATGCATTCTGTGTCTGCCTGCGAGGTGGCCGCTGTCAATCAAGCGATTGTCATGGTGACGTTTTGCCAATCGGAAAGAGCCTCCCCCCTCCTCCCTTTTTTTAAAGAGCCAGGCACAGTTAATTTTTTTTATAAACCTTGTGGCATTGGTCATCTGCCCCGTCCCAGGCAAAGGATGAATTGTCATGCAATTTTTTTTTTGCTTTTAAAAGCAACATTTGTAGCTTCTCCTTTGCCTCCAAAAAATTGTTTAAAATGTAACACTGATTGTAAGTGATGTTCTTTTGCAACATTGTAGCTCCCCCTCTGCTGAACTGACCCCTTTCCTCCTGCTTCACTTTGCCATTGCCTTCCTGAGGCTGAGAGAGAGGTGACCTCATGAATCAATTGGGAATAAAAGGTAATGGGAATGCGCGACATTAATAATAATAAATAATAAGATAATATATAATAATAAGTCCAGGACAAGAGGAAATAGCAAGCACAAGACATGTCACCACCCCCCACCAAAAAATGAGCGCATACAAGGGTCAAAAAAAAATGCGCATAAATGCTCTCTGCACGCTTCCCTACATCCCGCACACCTTGGCAATCCTCCTCTTCCTCTCCCTCTCCTCCTCCGCCACTTTCTCCATCTCCCCCCCACACTCCCCCCCCCCACCTCCAGCCCATGCAGCCCAGCCCCTCCCTTTTGCACACGGTCACCTAGCATCCACCCTTTGGGCTTCTTTCCTCCTCTCGCTCGCCCCTTCCGATGAGGGCGGGAATGCTCAACCCATGAATCAAGTGGGAATAAAGGGGAAAGCAGTGCAGGCATTCTGACGTGCATCCGCATATAACTAATAATAACGATACAATAAGAATATAATAAGAATAATAAATAATCCAGGAGCAAGAGGAACTAAAAGCACAAGCAAGCACACAGACATGCACCCCCCAAAAAATGCACATAAATGGTCAAAAAATGCGCATAAAGGTCAAAAGAGGCTGCTTGAAAAGGGGGGGTGTTGCTTTGATTGGGGTTTGGACTGGATGTCCCTGGGGATCCTTCCAGCTTGGGGATCATGAGGGAGAAAAGCAATGGGGAGGCTGCGGGAGCGGGAAGTAGACCACCCCCCCTTT
>NC_056522.1:43237116-43260746 GCF_019175285.1 Sceloporus undulatus | reverse complement strand
ACACACACACACACAGAGAGAGAGAGAGAGAGAGAGAGAGGAATCTCTCTCCCTGCTTCAGCTGCTGGAGGTCTGCTGCTGCCTGGCCAGCGACCCTACTCCTCCTCCTCCCGCCATCCCCTGGCTGCCAGGCTGGCTCTCAGGGGAGCCCCTCTCTGGGTGCCAGGCTCCAGGCTGGAAGCGGCTGCCTCCGTGGGCATGCAATGTGCCCTCCTGGGGTTGGCCAAGTCCCCCAGCAAGAGAGGCGGCCTTGAATGGCCCCGGAGGGAGCAGGGGCCAGCAGGAGAGCAGGAGGAGGAGGAAGAGGAGGAGGAGGAGGAGGAGGAGGAGGAGAGCCCAGCAGCAGCCCTTCTTCTCAGGGCTCTTTCCTCCTCCCCCTCCCCTCCGATGAGGGGAGGAAATGCCTTGCCCTTTGCCCACCCTCTGACCTAAATCCCTCCCTCAATTTGCCTCGATCGTGATCGAGGCAAAGTTCTCATTCCCAGGACCCGGGGTTTTTAAAAAGAAACGGTATTTGCGCCGATTTCAAAAGACCCGCGCTAGGGGCCATTTAACACGGAACGGGTGTGCAAGCTCCGGATTCGCTTGTGTGAGATTCGGGGTGAGTAGGAACTTCACGTGATTGAATCGGTTTCAGAACCGATTTTTTTTGTAATGTGAATGGGCCCTGAGTCTGCTGCAAAGCATGAAATGGTTATGCAAAACAGCTTCAGGAGCTTATCAGTAAGTAAGAAGAAGGGTATATGGCTAAGTTTGTCTCCTCCTCCTCCTCCCATATAATCCATCCTGCACTCTCAGGTCCTCTGGGAAGAATTTATTGTAGTCGAGGAAAACCAGACTGGTGATGACTTCCCAGAGGACCTTCTCCGTTGCCACTCCAAAAATCTGGAATGACCTGTTGGAAGAGACTCGCCAAATAACCTCCCTTGAGGCTTTCAAAAAGGTGATAAAAACAATTCTTTTCCAGCGGGCCTCCCAGACTGACCTTTGTCCAAACTAGAACAAGTTCAATTCTCTGATTAAATCTCACCACTGTTGCCATGTGTTAATTGATTTTAACTTGTTATTGTGATCTATATTTATATATGGTTTTATTTGGGGGTTTGTTTTGTTTGATTATTTTGAATTGTATTAACCTCTGTTGTTACTTGCTTTGATCCCCAAAAAGGAAGAGATGGGATATAAATAAATGCTTTAGTAGTAGTAGTAGTAGTAGTAGTAGTACTCCATTCTAATTGAAATCTGAGCATTTCTGTCAGGTTTGGGGGATCAAGTCAGGAGAGATTACTTAGTATATTTAACTAAGTAGCTGATGTAGAATACTTGCCAAGACTTTGGAAAGGTTTTTTGAACTTTTCAAACTACAACTCCCAGACCTGCCTAGCTACTGGCTATATTGGTCGAGGGATTCTGGGAGTTACAAAAGTAATGTTGTTCTCAAGATGTACTGAGATACTAATCTAGGTATGAATCTTCTGTATTAAATCATGCTTGATGTGCTGAATTTGGGCTGCCATCTATGGCTGCATCCACACTGCAGAAATAATCTGGATTAACACCACTTTCACTGCCATGTCTCTATGCTATGGGATTCTGAGAATGGTAGAATTCCCAGAGAAGAGCTCTTGTGCCACAATAAACTATAATTCCCAGAATTCCATAGCATTGAGCCATGGCAGTTAAAGTGATGTCAAACTGGATTATTTCTGCAGTGCCGATGCAGCCCAAAACATGGCCCACTGAATTTGATCAGTGCAAAGGGATGGGAATTTTGTTTTGTTTGTTTTTGACAAGAACTTTCCAGAATCCACACAATCTTCATGAACAAAGTGAAAAGAGATTTAAATTAAGAAAGAGGAACAGACAGACTTGTCAGTCTCTAGTATATGTAACAAGGGAAACATCAGATATTACACTGTTCATTAGGTGACACGTTTTGGCTGCTCAGGGAGAAGGAAAGTGTCACTGCAAATGGAGGAGACTGATGGGAAGAAATTGGTGGGAAAACATCTCTTTGAGAAGGAACAGGGCTAGAGTAGATTAAAGCGAGAAAAGAAGATTAAAAGAAGAGATCCTGAGGAAATGATAAAATGCTAGCCTTTGGGTTCACACTAAACACTATCAGTCATGGATTCTTTGAGGAGGTATCCCAGGAAACCTGGAAGAGTCCATGAACATATTAAAATTAATAGCCAAGATATAGGAAGGCTGAAAAGTTCATCTTAATTGAGTAGCTACTTTCTTTCTAAGCAGAAATGTTGAACAGAGTCGACCACATGTTGCGTTTTGAGTGTAGGTGTCCTTTATAAATATTTCTAGTTTCGCATAATGCCTTTGGCAAATTGCTCTCTCTGAGTCTTTCTTGCTGATTTATTAGGACATTAAATTGGGTAGGGAGAACTTGCCTTTGGGATAAGATAGTTGAAAAATCTGGTGAAATGACCCTTTAAAAGGCTGTTATGTTGCTTTATTTCCATTTTTTTCACCAGCAGAATTAGTCTTAATTCATATTTGCAGCTCACCGCAGAGTGCACCAGATGTCCAGTGACAACTTTAATCTTTATAGTTTTCACCTCATTAAGGTATGGACCACCCTCACTATCTTCAACTCTGAGATCTTTTTACATATATTCTGAAAGATTTTACTTAACATCATACTGCCTTTCAACTCCATGATGGATATTAAATGGAGTGAATGTATCAGCTCAAGCCCATTTTAGCAATTCTATGAATATTGATTCAGAAGTAACATTTGCCCTCCAAAATTCAATGTGAGGCGCTCTCTTAAAAGTAAACTTGAGACTGCAGTCTTAAGGCTAAATCCACTCATTAAATTCCAATTACAGCACTGAAGAAGTGGGATTGTTAAACCACTTTTTATGTATTTTGCTGTTGTTAACTGCTGTCAAAGTGACTTTGACTTATGGTAACCTTATGAATGAGGGACTTCCAAGTCTTGTCATCAACAGCCCTGACCAGGTCTTGCAGACTTAGGGCTGTGGTTTCTTTGATTGAGTCTATCGATTTGGAATATGGTCTTTCTCTCTGTCTTTTCTAGTAAGTTGTGTCTTCTTATGGAATGGTGGGAGTACAACAGTCTCAATTTAGTCATCTTGGCAACTAGGGGGAGTTCAAGCTTGATTTGCTCTAGGATCCATTTATTTGTGTTTTTGGCCATCCATGGTATTACCAGAATTCTTCTCCAGCACCACATTTCAAATGAGTTGATTTTTGTTCCTATCAGCTTTCTTCACTGTCCACTTTCACAGCAAGAAATTGGAAATACAATGACATGGATCTTCTTAACTTTCAGCGATATATTCAATTATTTATCTACACTTCAAGATCTTGTCTAGTTCCTTCGTAGCTGCCCTTCCAAATCTTAGGCTTCTTCTGATTTCTTGACTGCAGTCTGGATTCTGAATAATGACTGAGCCAAGGTATAAACATCTTGAACTGTTTCAACTATTTCATTGCCTACTTTAAAGTAATGTAAATCATCTGTGGTCATTATTTTTGTTTTTTGTTTTTTAATGTTCAGTTATAAACCTGCCTTTTTTGCTTTCTTCCTTGACTTCCTTCAATAATCGTTCCAAGTCTTTGCTATATCTGCTTGTAGTATGATGTCATCTGCATATCTTAAATTGTTGTTGTTCATCCCTATAATTTTCACACTTGCATCCTCAGGGTATAATCTGTGTATGATATGTTCAGCATACATGCTAAATTTGTGTATGATATGTTCAGCATACATGCTAAACAGAAAGCGGGACAAAGTACAGCTTACCTGACCACCTTGGCTCTCATCCTGAAAACAGGTAATGGTCCAAAGCACACTGCAGAAATCATCCCGTCTAAGACCCCTTTAACTGCCCTGGCTCAATACTAGGGCTTTCTGGGAACTGTAGTTATGTGACACATTTAGCCTTCTCTGTCAGAGACCTGTACTGTCACAATAAACTACAATTCCCAGGATTCCCTAGCACAGAGTCAGGGCAGTTAAAGCAGTCTTGAACTGGATTATTTCCGCAGAGTGTTTCAGACCTATGTATCCAGACAATCAAATTTTTTGGAATACTCATGTCTTTAGGTTCAGTCCTTACTCTTTCATGCACTACACAATGAAAGGCTTTGCTATTATTTATAAAGCACAAGTTGATTTTCTTTTGAAATTATTTGGTACACTCAGTTATCCAATTTATGTTTGCAATATGATTCCTCATGCCTCTTCCTCTTCTGAACCTAACTGGGGCATCTGGCATTTCTCACTCCATATACGGTAAAGGTCTTTATTGTAGAATTGTGAGCATTGTTTTGCTTATATAGAAAATTAATGCACCAGTTCTGTGGCTACTGTCACAGGGTCACCTTATCACCATAGCTACAAGTTTTGCGTTTCCTTTATTATTCACACACACATCTGCTCATTCATGGGGATACCTGTCAGTCCATGCATCTGTCTTCATTCCATGCATCTGATGAAGTAAACTCAGTCAATGAAAGCTTATGCTTTCAGTTAGTCTCAAAGGTGTCCAATATCTCTTTGCATAATAATTTTTAAAAGTTGTTGTACAGTTTGATTGCTTTATATTTCCAATGACAGTAACTCTGGTTTTCCCTTTCTTGGGGATTGGAATGTATATTGAGCATTTCCAGTGTGTGGGTCATTGTTTTGTTTTACATATTTGTTGACAGATTTTAGTTAGAACTAGAATAGATTCTGTCTCTGTAGCTTGAAGCAGATCTATTAGTATGCCATCTATTCCTGGTGATTTATTTCTCCCAAGTGCTCTTTGTGCAGCTTCCATTTCACTTTCTAAAATGGTAGATTCATCTTCAAATGGCAATTCCTTGAATAAATCTGTCATCCTTTTATCTCTTTTATATAATTTTTTTGTATTTTGGTGTGTGATCAATTTCCTGCTGGATTCCAGCATAGAATCTTTCAATTTTTTTCTTCATCTGCCTCTGTAGTTGGAGCATAAACTTGGATTATGGTTATATTGATGGGTTTACTCTTATTGATAATAATATCAATATCATAGTGATATTATTCAGACAAACTTTGCATTATATTATTTGACTGCTTTTGCTACAACACTCTTCATTATTAATGTCACTCAGTGTCTTCTTAAGAGTTTCATTTCCTGAGTAATACACTATGGAGTATATCACATGGAGCTTTTTGGAGATTTTCCGGCTCAGTTCCGACATGACTGCGGGTACAACGATGCGCATTCACATCATAAAGTGAATGTGTTATCAGATGCCATTCCTTTCTATGGGAGCTCTTTGTGAGGTGCTTCTGCAGTGATTCCAAAGTGACCCCTCATTTTGGTAAAACCGAAAAAAAAAGTGACTTCACAGAATTCGCTTCCAAGCTCACTTCAATTGCACTTCGAACTGATGTGGTGTGGAAAACCACTCCGATGTCACCTCCCTTGGCCCCCTGCGTTCTGCTCCATCATTCCCCTCTTCCTCCTTCATGTCACCACCTCCTCTCTGCCAACCTGCCGCTGATCCCATCATCCCCTGCATCCTCCTAGACTCCGATCTGCTCCCCTCCTTCACCCTGATGCCTATCCCATCATCCCCTGCATCCTCCTAGACCCTGATCTGCTCTGCTCCTTCAGCCTGCCACCGATCCCATCATCCCCTGCGTCCTCCTAGACCCCAATCTGCTCCCCTCCTTCACCCTGCCACCTATCCCATCATTCCCTGCGTCCTCCTAGACCCTGATCTGCTCCCCTCCTTCACCCTGACGCCTATCCCATCATCCCCTGCATCCTCCTAGAACTCGATCTACCTTTCCACAGTGATGGGGTTGCTTGCTTCTGTGAGGGAAGAGGCTGTGATGATGGCAGCAATGCTGCTAGTAAGATCTCCAGTCTCAGAAAGGCTTTTGCTGAAGAGCCAGGCTATATGTGCCAAACAGCTACTGGACAGCAGCAATGGGAGGGGAGGGTGACACTAGGAGAGAATCTCTCAGAAACAATGACATAGCCAATGCACTCTTCCCTCACAGAAGCAAGCAACCCCATCATTGTGGAAAGGTAGTGCCATTGATCTAAGGATCATTGGTTAATTGGATTTTACTCTAGCTGGTACTTAGTACTTAGAGATCTGATTCTACTGTTTGAACAGATGAGACACTACCCCAAGACAGGGGAGTACAGGATGTACTAAATCTTGCAATGGAAACATTTTAGGTAGGGAACTAAATATAGATGGGTCTACTCAGGTGATCCTTTGGCTTCAACCCTGAGACTAAAGGCCCACGTATCAGTGATGGCCATAACTGTATTTCCACAGTTAAAGTTAGTACACCAGCTGCAAGAATTGCTGGAAATGTCAGATCTGGCCACAGTAACACAAGTCTTGATTACTGTACCTGCTATTTGGATTACTGTAACACATTTTGTGTGGGATTGACTTTGGAAGTATGGAAACTTCAGCAGATACAAAATGCTGCAGCTGTACTGCTAACAGGACCTGGACCCCTTGTTGTGACAGCTTCACAGACTACTGGTTGTTTCCAAACAGAAAAATGATGGTTACAACCTGTAAAGTCCTATATGGGTTGAGTAAAGTCCTATCTGAAAATCCATATCTTCCTATATAAAACTGTCTGAGTCCTACACTATGCAGGGTAGGGCTTTCTCTTGATCCCACTACCCTCACAGGTTCACCTGGTAAGGACACAGAAGAGAGTGCCTGCTTTCAGACTTTAGAGCTCCCTCCCACAGGTCGCTTGGTTGGACCCCCTCTGCTGCCTTTATGCCATCAGGCAAAGACCTTTTTATTTATGCAGGCTCTCCATTTGTTATTTGGAAGAATCTTTTAATGATGTGTGCTGTAGTTTTCCACCTGTGTTTTAAGTGTGCTTTTAATGGTTTTAATTGGATTATTTGTTTAATGGGTGCTTAATATTTTATACTTTATATTATTTTAGGTATATTTTGTTTTAATTTAATGCCATAAAGGCATGATGGGCAGAGCATAAGGCCGGTTAGCAGGATTAAGGGAGAGTTCAGGAAGAGAACATGATGGGGCAACTGCCCCAGTTGTGCGATTGTGAGAGGTGCCTAGATGTCTACCTAGAAAGCAGTAAGTTCTTTTTCTTTTTTATCACAACCATGACTGCTTCAAGGATGGGGCTGGTGTGGTAAAGTCCCAGGAAAGAAATATGCTATTGTAACCTGAGAAGCATTGGCCTAGAATACATGGCTGGAAAGTGATTCCCAATTCAGGCAAGGTGCGTTTATTGTATTTTTGGCTATCTTGTGTACCCAAGGGGGAAAATGAGAGGAACTACTTCATGGGAAAAGGTTACAGAAACCTACACAGAAATCATCTAGAAATTAGCTGTACAAGAGGAAAAAGGCAATGACAGCTAAGATACTGCTGTTGTACAGTTTCAGCATTTACACCCCAAAATGTCTCATTAATTGATTTCCTTAATTAGCAGTGCCCTTGCTAATTACACAGAAAACCTCTCTTGTGTATTAAAAGTCCTTTATCTGAAATATGTATCACCATAAAACTTTTATTGGCAGATAGGGCTTGCTCTATTTTAATTCCTCACAGTTGCTTTTAGCATTCATGCTAAACAATAAAATAAAATAATCTGTACTAAGTGAGTTGTGGAATATTTTCTTACCACAATTAGGATTCCAATGTATTGTGGCATGTACAAAGGCATATAAAGGTATGTAAATGCCCCATGTCCAAGGAATGTTTCCATGTGCAAAACCTAGGCAGATAATACAAGATAGCTTTAAAGTAAAATAAAATGATATGAAACAAAATAAAACAGATACTTTTTGAACTGTTGTGAGTACATCCTGACTCCAGTGAATTTCGGTACCTTCCCCATCCATGGAAGACATGTCAATTTCTCCTGAACTGTGGTAATGAAAAATGGCATGAGACTTTCCCCTCAATATATTAAATTGGTTGGGACCTCCATCCCCAAAAAACCACTCAACTATTATATTCTGCTTTTATTCAATCTCTGCAACTCTCTGTTTTCAGTGTATTTTTTTGGAGGTGAGCAATGTTTTTAATTATGTTTAGATACCACACCAAAGTTAACGCACACCATGGTTCACAACACTTCAAAACATGGTTTTCAAAAAGTGGCTGTTTTAGTCTTTTACTGCCAGAAAACCAGAGTTACAAAAAGAGGAAGGAAGAGGGAGGGAAAAAAAGAATAATTGTGGCAGCATCTTTAAGATTAACTGGTTTTTATTTTTGCATGAGTTTTTGTGGATATAAATCCACTTCTCTGGATGCTGCAGCAAGTGGTATTCGGGCCTCGGATATAAAGCACATTTATACAGTTGTGGGAGTGGGATAAAATGTAATACTACAGTTTCTAGAATTGTACAAGAAAATTACAAAAGAACACTAAAAAGAGAAATTGCTGAACTGAATTACATTCACAAATCCCAACCCATTAGGTATGAACAAAGACAACGACTTTATGGCACACTATTTATATTAATACAAGAGTCCCCACTACTTATAACAAAAGGAATCTTCTCAAGAGTTTTGAACCTAGAGAAAATGACTTTTGGTAAGCAGAAATTTGCTAAAATTTGCTGGTTTGAGGAACTGATTGTTAGGTTTTTCTCACACAGGCCTTACCAAAGAAAATGCCATAATGACAAGATCTGTCCTTAACAAAAATGTAGACTTTCCATTTACTGCACTTAATTTCTTCACATTTGTATCCTTTTCTAGTCTGCAGTATGCTTGGCTCTTATATTGTTAATTTTCTTCTGTTCCCCTTCCTGTTTGCAGTTCATATCCATGATGACTCCCATGTCCGTCAGTGTTGACAGTACTGAGCTAGATGGACCATGGTCAAAATCACATCATTCCTCAAAGAGCTCTCTTTTTGGTTACTTCAAGTTTCATCAAATACAGTATAATATTACATGATTAAGATGCCTGTATTGTGCAATGTATTAAAAGTAGCTGCTGAGATTAAGTTGGGATTAATACTGTACACAGCTAGGACTGAATGACTGTACCCTGACCCTTGACCATCATGGGAGCTTTTTTCAGTATGTGCTTGAAATTCAGCAAGTCAAATTGCTGGGTAAAGAGTGTATAGAGACTGCAATTTAACTACAGCCTTTCTCTGTATGACACCCCTAGGCAGTGTAAAATTAATGGACTTGTCATCTAGTGAGATAACACAACACTGTTCATTTACAGTTCCGCTAAACAAGCTATTTTGAAATGAATCATACAGCCTCCTGGTAAGATTAGTTCTGACTGATTCTTTTTTCCCCTCTTTCTTAAAAAACAACAACTTGGATTATCATGTCATGGTGGGATAGATGTCATTGGGATACATTTTATTTATTGATATGTTTATCTTTCTGATTTTTATCTTATGTATTTTATACTTGTTTCAGGGAGGACACAATAAAATCTCTTGTTATTTGTTGTTGTTGTGTGTCTCCAAGTCATTTTTGATTTATGACAACCCTCAGACAGGGTTCAGAGGGGGTTTGCCATTGTCATCCTCTGAAGTTGAGATAATGTAACTTGTCCAAGGTCACCCAGTCTGTTTTTCTTTTTGCTTGAGCAGGGAATCATATCCTGGTCTTCAGAGTTGTTGTCCAACACTCAAACCACGACACCACTCTCCTTATTAAAATATATCAATGATTAAAATGAGGCCCAAAATCTTCAACTAATATAATCAAATGCTTACTTGCCTATATATTTATATAGATACAGTGCTTATGCGGAAGCCATGTAATGGGAGAGTGAATGGTGCACGCGCCTGCGGTGCCCACGCTCTCCTGCGACACGAGCATGAGCCCTATTCAATTGAATGGGACTCAAGATTACCCATTTTTTGCCTTATGCTGGTCGATCCAGAATGGATCCCCCATGCAAGCCAAGGGACCACTGTATAAGCCAATTTGGTGTAGTAGTTTGAATGTTGGACTATGACTCTGGAGACCAGGATTCAATTCCCAGCTCAGCCATGAAACCCACTGGGTAACCTTGGGCAAGTCACATGCTCTCAGCCTCAGAGGAAGGCAATGGCAAACCTTCTCTTCACCAATCTTCCCAACAAAATCTTATGATCAGGTCACCATAAGTCCGAAATGACTTGAAGGCACACAACATCAGCAACAATATAAATCTTGCCAACAAAATCTCACCTTAGGTTCCTCATAAATCTAAAACAACTTGAAGGCACACACCAACAACAACAACAACACACACATTGTTCATGTGGAAATGAACTAATATGTGTACAAGGAAACTAATCCAAGCACCAGAGTTTGGGAAATATTTTTAATTCTTTGCTGCAATACATAAATACTGGCTGAAGATCCTAGGAGTTGTGGCTCAAGAAAATAATGTGTTCAAGATATGGTTGGCTCTTGAACCCCATGGCTGCACAGAGAACAAAAGAATGTAGACGATGACATGTGCTATCTGTGCACTCTGTTGGTCTAGTCTATGGGTCATGCCTGTGGAGACCTATCCGTGCCTGCCTGCCTGTATACATGTAGGCTCTGTGTAAAAGGGACCTTGGACACCTAAAGGCAATTGATAATGGCCAGAAGGTCTGACAGTGATCCTTACTACAACACACTGATTTCTGCATAGTTAAAGTAGGGCTGAATATGAACAGCATTGCAATGTTTTCTGAACATTTTGAAAGATGGTCTGAGGCACAGCGTGTTTTCATGGTGTGTACCAGTAAGAATCCAGTACGAATTATAAGAAACAAAGAGCTTTATAAACAAGCTTGCATTCAAGTTCTAACACTCTCTGTCCTTCCTGCTCTGTCTCTCTACTGTTGTGTACCGCATCCCTTTTGGGTATCTGTCCCCTTAATCTGAGGGCTCATCCAGACTGGACTAAAAGCCCTTGGATTTGACCTGATTTGTTACTGTAGTGACTTGCAATCCAGATGATGCTTTTCCTTTCCTGCTCTTTTCAGTGTGTTTTGTGGGGCCAGCAGTGACTTTGAACACCCAGGGCAAGAAGAGCTTATTTTGAAACCTCTGGGAGCTTGGGAGATAGACAAGGGTAAATTCCCCATCTGGCTTCTTTGTCTCGTACTCCTGGGTGGTCTGCACTGATAACAACCTGGATGGAGATGTTCCCTTCCCTCAATAGGCATCTGGGGATGAAACCTCACTCCTGCCACAAATCAAACAACAAACTCTAGTATGTTTGGGGCACAACTGGCTGCAGTGGTGAACAATCACACTGGGTTGAACACTCTGAGCACAGAATAAACTGATTTTTCCTGGAGTGGCTGGCCAAGACGGATGAGCTCTTAGTCTCCCCTCTGAGTCACTAAGGCCCTATTCAGACAGTGAAAATAATCCAGGATGAATCCAGGTTGAATTTCTGTTGTTCACATGCATCCCAGATACACCAGATTAAGTTATGAGGCGGGGGGGGGGGGGTCTGCCAAAAAACCCCACTTAACCCAGAATAATCTATATGGGATTTTTCCCTGAGGTTTTTTTTTTAAGATTTGCTTCATCGGCAGTGTGAATTTGGGATTAAACTCTGCATGCCTTGAATGTGTTTCAAATACATTTACATCATCAACTCCATATTTATTTGGAGTGCTGGCATATGTAAGCAACCAAACTCCCAGATATGCTTATAGATGTGGTTCCATAGTGTGAATAACAAATCTGGAATGCCTGAGGTAATTTGCATCGTTCCACTAAAAAGACATCTGAATGACCCATACGTTTCTCTTCCTACCTGAAGTTCTACATGTGTAGATGCATTAGGTGGAATGAATAAGCTGCTTCTGAGGTCATCTTATTCATCTTTAGAATATGAAGTGTACTAGTACTATATTATCTTGCCCCTAGTGAACAAGATCTCAAGAAACAAAATTGTCCTGCGTGTGAGGTTTCCAGGCCATGCTTTGAATCCTTTGTAAACATATATTGCACATCAAAAAGACAGCAAACAATTGCTTCCTCTTGATTTTAAAAGATGTAAATACTTACATGGGAACTGAGATTGAGAGAGCAACTCCCAGCCTGTTTGAGATTTTATTCAAGATGGACATCTTCCAAGAGTGCTATAACTGTATATTCCTGCATGGTTGGAGGTTGAACTAGAAGCCCCTTGATGCCCCTCCTAACTCTAAGATTCTACTTGCCTTTGCATTTTCTACCATACATTTTGAGGCCATCCGTTAAGGAAATATTGCAGCCTACCTCACCATACATATCATTTTGAGAATGGCCAAAAACCTCCCAGTGTGAACTACAGCTATGGATGTACACATACCCCCTTTTTCATCTGATTTGTCTGTGTTTTTTTAAATGGAGAAGCTGCAGCTGTTATCAGGAATTGCCAGCAAATTGTCTGGGATAACAAAACCATAATTTGTGTGTGTGTGTATATATATTAAATTAACCCCCCCTGACAACTACTAGAAATACCAGAAACTCTAGCAACATTTGCCTCATGTGCAAAGTCCCAATTATTCAAAGAGTCTGCATTAGCCAAGACAAATAACTGAATGTAGGGTGTGTGTGTGTGTGTGTGTGTGTGTAGTGTATAGTTTCTAAGTTCACTCTTCACTTTAAAAGAACTGAAGCAACAGGACTTCGAAATACCTTGGAGAGCTCCTTGCAGTTAGAGTAGAACAGCCTTCCCTAACCCACTGCCTTCCATGTGTGGATTCCTATTAACCCAGTCAATATGGTCCATGGATATTTGTGGTTAATGAGAGTGGTGGCGGCTTGGAGAATGCTCAGCTCAAATGACTTTTTGTCAGTATAGCAGCTTCATATGCTCATAACATTTTGGATCCCCAAGCCATCCAACATTAGTAGATGGTGAGAATGCTGTGGATGGCATTTATCTGGATTTCAGCAAAATGTATGATAAAGTCCCCCATTATATTTTTATTAGCAAACTCACTAAATATGGAATTGATGGAAACACCACAACCCAGATTGTTGGGGGCAATTGACTTACAGATATTAAACTGCTTGGAGAGTGCTGAGTTCACGGATAAGCGGTATAGAAATGTAAGTGCTAAATGCTATTGGACCTTCAAAACTCACGTAGAAAAATATTAAAAAACCAAGAGGTGTGTATTCTTTCAGTGTGATGACAAGCATACACACATACATCTGCAGGTTGCCACCACAGAAGGACACTTTTATGAGGCAGATACTGAAAAAGATTCTTCCTGTGCCCTGGGCACACATTGAGGACAACCCAGACAGCATTTTTAGTTGACCATTAAAGTTATTGGGATTGAATAAGATGGTCTCTGAGCTATTGAATTCTAAGTCTTTGCAGGTCAAGGTCACCACCTTGAAATGTGGTGGAAAGCACTGAGAAGCCATTAGCTACTGGCATTCTGTAGATATTTTGTGTGTGTGACTGGATAGTCCATGCATAGATTTTTTTTGGGGGGGGGGGAGCAGGCTGAACAGAGTTAAGCATTTCATTCCACACTTACTTAGTTTAGTTCAGTTATGCTGGAATGCTCCTCAGTGTTTTGGTTGTTGTTAAATCTGTTTCTTTCTTTTCCTTGCACCTCTTCCTCCTCAGTAGCATCGCGAAAATGCAGCAGTGAAATACTCTATTGCAGTTATTTTCTGCAAGCCCTTTTAGCACCAGAAGGACTCTCTTGCTTTTCACAACCCCACTGCTGTGCTGGAGAACTGTATGAGGTTGATGGATACAGAAATGCTTTAAAAGGTGATTACGGATTTGTTTTTTCTTCTTCTTCTACCCCCTGGCTGTATGGTATGTGGGAGTGGAGAGTGGCACTGCTTCACTGAAGTAGCCGCTTAAAGCTTTCCTCTGCAGGAGACCTTGTAGCATTTTAAAATTGCAGAGGCAAATACCTTAAGGGCTTTGACTTCCGTTCTTCTCTTGCTCTCTCTCTCTCCTTTTTTTTAAGAGAAAAGAACCCTCCCCTCCCCTTTTAGGGCTTTTCACTGGAAAGCTGTTATGCCTAACTGAAACCTACTTCTTGCTGTTTTCATTTCTGCAAAGGAAAAGGCCAAGTAAAAAGGTAATGAAATGTGTTGCCCAAGAAATTAAATCCATTTATTGAAAAGAATGCTGCTTGGGCAACATAATCAAAGTCCCAATTGTATGAGGTCAGGATTCTAGTTAGGCAGAACCAGTCTTTAGCCTGACGGGATCAGAAGGGAGAAACTCAGTTTCAGGCATGGTAGCAGGAGGAGGAACAGGAGTGGGTAATGTAGTCCATGTGGAGTAGGACACAGAACTCAGAAAACCTATATTTTGAGACACTTTCCTGAGCTCCATGGCCAGGCTGACTGGGAGATTCTGAAAAATATAGATTTTAAAAAATTACCTTTCCCCAACTCTGGTCAACCATTAAGTTCCAAAGGAGAAGTTGAAGATTTAACAGGCTGTAAACATGGAGAGCAATCCTGAGCAGCTAGGCAGCAGAAAAATCAAGGGAGCTCAGCAGAAGAGCATGTGCTGTACATCAAGGTTGGGAACCATGTGACCTTCCAACTATTGTCAGACTGCAACTCTCAGCAGTCTTCATATTTGGCTATGCTAGCCAGGGCTGTTGAGATTTATAGTCCAACAACAGCCTAAGGCCCATAAGATGCCATTCCAGTTTTTCATATACAAAAGTCCCTGGTTCAACCCTGTTTCACAAATAAATCAGGGAAGACTTCTGGCTCAAGCCCTTGAAAGACACCTCCAGTCATTGTAGACTAGGGATGCCCCATTCCAGCACTCTACTCTCTGACCTGTACTCTCATTGGTGCTGTGTCACTAACTGTCAGCAGTGTGATGGTGGCACCCCTTCCTTTTTTCAGTTTAACACAAAGTGTGCAGGAACTGTATCCTTTGTTTTTAAGCTAACCTGTGTTTCTGGAAGGCTTCTGACAGTATAATTCAACTTGCAACTTGGTTTGTGTGCTTTGTTTTGAAGTGAAATTGCTGCCCCCTGCCACCAATATTTAGCAACGTGACAGCAAACATGGTGGGGGTTGCTCAAAAATGGTGATGATGGGGAGCTGCATGAGACCCATGGGACATGTGTTTCCCATTACTGCTGCATATAATATTGAACTAGTTGGATCAGACACCTTGCTTGGATAAGGGACACTCCTACATTTCACTTAACTAGGTAGGGTCATCTACTGCAAAACAGATTAATCAGGCTGAAGATGTTTCTCTGAGGATACAACTTTCACAGGTCTGATGGAGCCAGCAGCAATGTTTCATACCAGGAGGCTAGCATGATTGGGCACTCATTGATGGGTTTCCCCTGTCAGTGAAAAAGGACACCTTAACCACACTTTAGGAACACTGCAGCTATGGGTTGGAGGTGTCATCACTAAAGCCACTTTTTTCCAGGTCTAATCTCAGTTTAAAAGCGGTGTGTAGTAATCTCCTTGGCATGGAACTATTATTCGTCTCTGCTTCATTTCCAGAAAACTGGAAGTTCCATTTTATTTTTCTCAAATTTCCCCATTTCCTACTACAATATAACCCTTAACAGGAATAAAATAATAACAATAACAACAACAACAACAACAACAACAACAATTCTTACCTGCCTCTTCTCACAACTTATAACATAGTTAAAACACAATCATTACATAAAATACACATATTAAGCTTAAAAAAAGGGGAGCCATGGGATGGGTGAGGATGTAAACATGATTTACATGGAGGAGAAGGTGATGTTAACAAGAAAAAAGAAGTCTCTTACATTGGATTGGAATCTACTTTTAAAAATACATTTTTTTTACCATCCCTCAAAACCCTAACTTTATTATTTAATAATGAAATGATTCTAAATCCAGATCTAAACCTTCATCACAGGGGGGTAAAACCTTGAAGGCTGGATTCAGGTCTGCAGATCTATTTTTTTTGACAATTTCTGGGTCATATGTTCTAGGTTTTATATTTAATATTTGATGATATTCTGGTAACATAAAAGTTAAAAAGTTCCTACAATGGTACATGGAGGGATACAATAGGGTTCACTTCTATCTCTGGATAGTATGCTGCCTGACTATCTTGACAAGTGGTAAAAGAAGATTTCAAGGAAGGCTTTGAAATTATTCTGGCTTGCCTCCCTCTAGCAAAGGTTATAGGATTCTGTGAGGAACAGTTGAATGTTATCATTATTGTAAATGAGCTAGCGCATGTTTTTCAAGAAATCGAGGGTAACATTTTCAGTTATCTTTGAAAAAGATGTAGGTGATTTGGGAAACTGCCCATTTATGGCTTTAAGTGATAATATATTTAAATCTTAAAAGCTTATTTCTTTCAATGTAGACAGAATTCTTGTATTGAAAAAATGGGGTGTTTGTGTCTTTTTAAGCCTTGAGAAAGAAGCAGAAAACAAATCCTTCCTTCTCAACCTGTCTGTCTAGATATATTGTGTAAGACAACAATGCAGATAGCACTTCCAGCTTTCATGAGCCATCATGTCTTAGTGCATTTCCCTCTCTTTTCTTTCTTTGCTTTCTTTCCTGGATTGTATGCATTTTTATCAGGCGGCATGAATGGAGTGGCTATTATATTTGATGATAAGAGATCTCCAGATTCCATTGCTAACAAACCCCTCTTCTATAAATGGGGGATTAACCTATTCTATAAATGTGCTGTAATAGAAAGGGGTGTAGCCCAATGGTAGAGAACATGCTTTTCAAGCATAGGGTCCCAGCTTCGTTCAAAATTCAGGTAGGAATGGGAAATTGAAAGCCGTAAGCTGTGAACGTAGACAACACTGAATTGACAGGCCAACACTTATATCAGGCATCATGCAACTCCCTAAGTTCTCATGCTATTTTACTGACAGGTCTTGCTTCTAAAAATCCTGGGGATTTTTGTTTACTGAGGTTACTGTGAAGTCTGGAGTTCATCAGTTTTGTTCAGAAAATTCCAAGGGTTATCTGATCAGATCACAATCTTAGTCAAAAATATTTTGCTGCCTGAAGCAAATGGCATCTCTTACCTCTCCCACTAGGGCCTAAATAATGTGAAGACATCCAGTGGCATCTCTAGACTTGTCACCCTAGTGTGGTATGCTCATGTTATCATCCCCAGGGTGGCAGTCATACCAGGGGAGACAATATGGGGAGAGAGCTTCATGAGAGAGAATGGGAGGGGACAGTGAAAGGAAAGGAGGCCTCAGGCAGGGAGAGGCTCTTGCCACCCGCTCTCCCTCTCCTGACTATCTCGCCATCCTCCTCATCCTGTCCAAACTTCCTGGCACACCCTTCTGCCATCCCCTTCTGCCTGCTGTAGCTGCTTCTACCATCCACACATTGTGCCCACTAGAGGGGTGCTGGTACCAACTGGCAGCCCGTTCCCCCATCCCATCCTCAGCTGCAACTGGCTCAATGCACCTCCTCTTTGTGCTTTGCTGCAGCCTTGTGCTCCTTTGGCTGAGGTTCAGAGAGCCCAAGGCAGTGGAGGAGAACGGAAGGGAGGCAGTGGCGGTCAGCTTGTAACCCCATCTATGTCTTTAACCAGGTTGTAATGACACTGCCTCTCATTCGTTCTTCTCTGTGGTTTTGGGGTCTCTTGGCCAAGAAGCATGGGCAGCTGGGTGTGCAGGAAAGGAGATGATGGAAGCAGGAAGGGGAGGAGTCATGGCATCACTGCCACTACCCTTGCTGGCATTCAGCCAGGAGACCAGTCACAACCTGAAAAGGCTGCTGGGTGGCTCCCACTGTGGTCCCCTCAGTGGCCACAGAGGCAGAGGGTCTGACCGCGTGTCACCTCCGAGGTGTCACTTGGTGCAGTCTGTACTCCCCACACACCCCTAGTGATGCCTATGAAGACACCAGATTGTGTCTAATCTTGGAAGCTAAGCAGTACATTAGGTCTGACCATCTATGAATACCAGGTGTTATAGGCTGTATTTCAGTGGAAGTCAATGGCAAACCACCACTGAGTTCTCTGGTTGAGAAATCTAAACACCCGTCTCTAAACTGTGAGTCCCAGGATGCCATAGTTATTGCTGTGGCAGGTAAAGTGGAATCACAATGCTATATACACAAAGGTTGGATGGGCATATTTCAGGGGTGCTTTAATTGTATTATCCTGCATGGCAGGGCGTTAGACTAGATGGCCCTTGTGGTTTCTTCCAACTCTAAGATGCTATGATTCTACCTTTTCATGACACCAATATCTGCTCACTCTACCTAACAGTAGGCCAGTCCTAATCTTGTAACTATTAAAGAGATTGTAGTTTACTCTGTGAAGCCTACCATTGCTTTCTAAGCATATCGAGGGAGTATGTTTGTGGTCTGTTACATAATTCTGTGGCATTAAAATAAGAAACTAAAGATTGTTCTACTGAGGGCAATGACTGCGCAGCTGGGAAATGCCAAATTTTGGCACTGCTGCTGGACAGCAAGTTCCAGTTGGATGGTCGCTTTGCATCCTTTGAGCTTGAACTTAAAATGAATTTCTCAATTGTGAAGAAGGAAGACATTTGTGCCTGGAAGGAAGGAAGAACCTCAGAGTCTGAGAGTTACATAACAGTGTTAGAAAATGTAGGTCATGTCAAAACAGTTGAGTGGATGGCTATAGCTTCACTTTCAGGGTCTAATTGACCTGGGTAAAAAAGGAATATTTCCCCTGAGATTTCTGCCCTTATACTGCCCTCTTCTTGCCTTTGAGCATATTTTCTTCTCCTCATGGGAAATCAGCACTAAACCAGATCTGTTGGGGATCTCTTATCTGCTATAGGCTGCACCATCATACAAAACGGAAACATGAAGTGACTGGAAGCTTGTTTCAAATTATATTTTATTATTTTTTTTAAACAAAAATTTCATTGGGATTGGACAACAAGGCATGAGGAGCTGGGTCTAAGTTTTGAAGGTGAGCAGCCATTCCTGGGAGCTTCTAAGAGCAGCAATTCTTTTTTGACCATCAGTGGAATGGGTCTGGGAGAGTCTGGGTACTGGATAGGGATAAATGTAGGCCACCCATTTTATGTTGTCCACCCATGATTTAAGCAACATGAGAATTATTTCTCATTAGACACCCACAGGACTGAGTAGATATGTAAAGTTTTCCAATTGGGATTTCCACAGCAGAAAAACAAATTATGTCATGGTTATTCATTTTATATCACTATTCCTGAAACCTATTCCCTCCCCTCCCCATTCTTTTGAGGGGGAAAAAACCCTACCTCCCCCCCAACCACTCACATTTCAGCAGTTTTAAATAACCACTTGGCTGATTTATACATTCTGACGGCACATGCAATTACCCCCTTGAAATTGAGAAGGTTTTAAACAGTGGTGCTCTTATAATTTTAAATTGAAATGTATTGTTTGATACCGTCGTAAGCTACTCCTGGGAAGACAGTGGTCTTGGAATTTGCCTAGGAAGTGTAGTGAATAAATAAATAAATAAGAACAAAATAGCTTAACATGGCCTAGATTGTGCCCTCTTCATTAATACTTCCTTCTTTATATCCTCATACATTTATTAGAGTTCTCTGTGTGGTTGCATTTGTGTGAGGACTGATTGTATAATAATTTGTCTTGTCTTCTTCTCTAGCTCTTCTCTAACTGATGTTAACTGCATAAATAACATTGGTGGTTGGAGTTGTTGTTTTTTTACCCAAGAGCCTTGAAACATTTGAATGATTTGCTCATCTATACAAAGAAAGTGGCAGTGCCACTCTTTCAATAGTTCCTGCTCTTCTTGTGATTGGTTTCCTGTAAGTGAGTAGTTTGCAATTGAATGGCAAGGCTATCAAAGAGAGCCCTTTAACTGAAATCTCAAGTGTTCATCCTTTCAAAATTGTTGGGTCTTCAGATGGCATTTTTCTGGCCCTCTTATGAAAACTGTGTTTATGTTTATTGTCTGTTAGCAATTACTTTCTGTTTTCTGTCTAGATTACTTTTTGCTACTGGTTTGATTGGCGAAAATAGTGTCCTTCTCCTCATTGTTTCTTCACCCACCCACCCAACAGTTTTGTTGTAGAATGGGTTCTGATACTAGGATCTGTGGCTTAATGATATTTTGTAAGCAAACTCCAGTGGTTTTGTTGCCTGGGGGAGTTTGAGAATTTTAACTCCCCCTTTCAGAGATTTCTCCCAAATTTTGAAAATTAATGCTTTTTATTTTATGGTAAAAAATTAAAGATGCCTACGAGTCGGAGAAGACATGTCATGAAATGCCATGTTTTGTTCCTGTACAAATCAATCTTATTTTGGAGATTTGTATGATGCTTTTTTCATTCCAGAGTATTTCTTGGAAGCATCCAGCATTATCAAAATGAAACATATCTGTACTTGCTTTGTGTGTTTCTATTGTCTTGGAAGCAGTAAAGATGGAACACAGGGGAACACACCTATTGTTTCCTGGAACGCAAACCCAGGAATACGCAGATACAATCAAAACAAAAAGAATTGGAAAGTCTCAATACTTCCTGAGGCTTTTAATCCATCTGAGTCATCTTGAAATAATTTTGACCACAGCCAGACTACTGAATGGGCCAACATAATGAGGGTCTGGTTTTGAAGATGAGAATGGCACTGAAGACAAAAATGTTATTAGAATGTGTTACATATGTGTTTTGATTTGTAGAACTCTCATACACAAATACTGAAACATCTATCTGCTGCATTTTTCAAATTATCCTCTCAAAATAAAGTTGAAAAACCACTGCTCTAGAAGCAACTGACTATCTGCAGACTGTGCCATCAGACCCCTGCTAGTTTTGCTCTAAGCTAATTAACTATCATCTTCTGGAAGAATTCCCAGCCCAGTTGATCACCTCCAGAGCGTGTTTAAAAACTGTGCTTGATGCTGTTGAGATGAAGTGTGAAATCTCCATCTTAAGGCTTCTTGCCAAATAAATGCTACTCAAAATCACATGCTGGTGACACCCTGGGCAAAACAACATGAGTCCCCATTCCCTGAATTTAAATGCTGGCTCTTCTCCTTTGGTAGTTTCAGATATATCAAAGAAGATGAAGGAGTAAACTCAACTGAAAGCAATTATTTTGCAGTAAGTATTGGTAGAACTGAGAACCAGAGTGTTGCAGTGATTTGAGCATTGGATCAGGACTCTGGAGATCAGGGTTTGATTCCCTGCTTGGCCATGGAAACCCACTGGGTGACTTTGCATGAGTCACACACTTTTAGCCACAGAAATCCCCATGATTGGGTCGCCTTTGGGATTCCATAAATTGGAATACCTGAAGGCACACAACAACAATTGGTAGGATTAGATTGTTGGAATTCCCCTTGATAAAATGCAGGGCAATAAATGGGAATCCATAAGAAGTTTGGGGAAGGAGCATGCAGTCTCAAAAGTCAAAACCATAGATATTCAACATATTTTAAGGCCATTTTCTATGAGCCAGAAAGCTGGTTTATAATTAAGTAAATAAATAAGGTCAAACAGGCCATTAAAACCCACTTTAAGCCTATACAGTCACTCTGGAGACAATGTGAAGTAGAGAGCACATAATGGGATAAGAAATAACATTCCTTTGTTGAGAAACATTTACCAGGGGAGGATGGGAAATGGAGTTGTTCCTTGTGTTGGCTGAATACAATACACTTGGTTCACTACCCCTTAGGAAGGTCAGTTCCAATCTTCACACAAACATGGCTCAGAACTACTGTCCATATACAGTACTATACTTTCCTGATGGAGATAGTTCCCATGAAGAAAATGCACATGCTCTATTCTTTCTTCTTCCATCCAACCATAACTGACCACATACTTTGCCAGTAGATAGTTTTCAATTCTTCAGGTAAAGTTAGGAAAGGCTCATGTCTGAAAACCCAGCGGGCCACTACCTGTCAGTATCAAGGGTACTGTGTTAGATGTACCAGCGTTTGGGAGTGATGTAAGGCCATTTTCAATTTTCCACTGGTTTGGGAAGAAGCTAAGAATTTAATAACACATTATCTTTCTGCAAGTGTATGCCACCTGTACTGCTAGTAGGCATTTTTCTCTGCCCAGAGACTGTCAGCGCAACTGCTGGGGTCCAACAACCACTGTCAGCAACTCAAACGAGTCCTGGGGTTAAATCAGACCCTTGTAGCAGAGCTGGCAATTTCCAGAAGCTGAAGCGTGGCTCCAAAGTCCAATTGGGATGACAGCAACTGGATGTCTTCCAGGAACTGCAGCAATGCAGGAACCTCCGGGGACACACAGCAAACCGATGCTATAGCTTCTTCTGATAAACCACCAGAGAAACTAAGTCTCCCAAAGTGCTCTTTATTCACAGTGCTATTATACAAAACTAGATCTCTAAAACTCCAAACCATACCAATCCAACTCCTTCTACAAACCCACAAGCTATCCCTTGCAACCCCTGGGTTTATATAGTCTCCAGACCATGTGGTCTCCCAAACCCAGTGAGTTCAGGTGTGTAACCATGTCATGTGTCTCCTGTGCAATCCAGACACATGGTTTCATCATCCATGGCTACGTGCACTTGGGCACTGAAGTGTCCTTGAGCCAATGAGCTTCAGCTGTGCTGATCAGCCTTGCCACTCTGCTGAATGCTCATGGCCAAACATACACACATCAAGCATTTCCCTGTGTGCTGTGTTTTAACCCTTCATATCCATGACAAGTTGGTCTCGACTCATGCCAACCCTGTGGATGAGACATCTCCAAGACTTCCTCTCTTCCAGTGCTCTGCTCAGGTCCTGTAAATGCATGCCTGTGATCTTAATAGAATCCATCCATCTATCATACAGTCTTCCTTTCTCTTTACTTCCTTCCACCTTTCCTAGCATTATTGTCTGTTCCACTGAGTGATGCCTTCTCATGATGTGGCCGACAGCCTCAGTTTAGTTATCTTGGCTTCCAGTGAGATTTCAGGCTTGATCTGTTCTAGGACCCATTCGTTTGTTTGTTTTTGCTGTCCATGGTATCCTCAACACTCTTCTCCAGCACCACATTTAAAATGAATTAATTTTCTTCCTATGCGTCTCTTCACTGTCCATCTCTCATATCCATACATAGTACAGTCCACCAGGGATGTAGTTAGGATTTTTGGCTACGTCCCTGAGTCCGCCCACCCTATATACAGGCTTGCTGTACGTGGACTTGAGCTCATGTGGACAGCAAGCCCGGGGAGACAAAATGGCTTATGCGGGAGCACACCACCACTGAAATCAAATCACATCCATACATAGTACATGGTTTTTCACATATGTGGAGGAGTCCAGAACAGATCCCCAGTGTATACAAAGGGCCCACTGTAATAGGAAATACAATGGCTTGTACGATTCTAACTTTAGTGTTCAGTTGTATATCTTTGCCTGATTTCCACTTCACTATATGCATCTGAGGAAGTAGACTGAGGTCTATGAAAGCTCATGCTGCCAACTTTTTTATTTCAGTTAGTCTCAAAGGTGCTACAAGATCTCTCTACATATTGATTCTACAGACTAACACAGATATATCTCTGAATTATACCATAGTATAATATGTACTGCATATAAATTGAGCAGATGGGATGAAAAGATGTAGCCTTGCCTGACCCAAGGCCAATGCAATTTTAGGCTGCATCAATAAAAGTATAGTGTCTAGATCAAGAGAAGTAATAGTGCCACTGTATTCTGCTTTGGTCAGGCCCCACCTA
>NC_056522.1:43217446-43233428 GCF_019175285.1 Sceloporus undulatus | reverse complement strand
CACCTAGAAATATTGTGGTCAGTTCTGGGCAACCACAATTCAGAAGGACATTGAGAACTGGAGTGGTCCAAAGGAGGGCGACAAAAATGGTGAAGGGTCTGGAAACCATGCCCTATTGGGAATGACTTAGGGTGGTAGGAGGTGTATGTTTAGCCTGGAGAAAAGAAGGTTAAGAGGTGATTGATAGCCCGGTTTAAATATTGAAGGGATGTCATATTGAGGAGGGAACACGCTTGTTTTCGCCCCAGAGAACAGAACCCGGAACAATGGATGCAAGCTACGGAAAAGAGATTCCACTCAACATTAGGAGGAACTTCCTGACAGTAAGGGCTGCTGTTCGACATGGAATGCACTCTCTCGGAGGGGATTCAGAGTCTCCTTCCTTGGAGGTCTTTAAACAGAGGCTGGATGGCCATCTGTCAGGGATGCTTTGATTGGATTTCTGCAGGCAGGGGGTTGGCCTGGATGGCCCTAGGGTCCTCTTCCAACTCTACGATTCTATGTTCTATGACCCTTTGCAGTTGGGAACCATTTCATTTCTCTGGTTCTGTTCTAAAAGTAGCCCTTGCCCTATGTACAGATTCCCTCATCGATATCAGAATGTCCCAATAGGTATCATTTGTAATAAACGAACAGGTTCTTAGCACCTCTGCTACTTAGGCTTGCTTTACATAAGTAAAATGATATATAATTCAGCACACAACTCTGTCTTGACAGTACAGAACTTATAGGTTGTATCCATATTGAACAATTGTGGAGTTTCATGCCACTATCAACTGTCATGGCGTGGTTCTGTGGACAGAACAAATGTGGGTACTTAGAATTCTCTAGCACACCCTCATGACTGCAGTAGTACTGTGCTCTCTGATAAAAAAATTCTTAATTCAAGGATTTCCAGAACATTCACCAAAAAACCCAAACATACAGTAAGCCCGCACCATATGCGGCTCCTTATAGGCGGCTTTCAGCATACCCTGAAGCTGTGTGGAAATGGATGTGCGCCTGCACGTGCGCATTGCTGCACAGCGAGCTAGCCCCATTATGTCAATGGGGCTCATGAATGGTGGATGTGGGGAGCAGCGTGCATAAGCCCCGTTGGAGATAATGAGGCTCAGCTTATGCATTATTTGCTTTACGCGGGGGGGGGGGGGGACGGATCCCCTGTGTTAAAGGCAGGGCCCACAATAGTGCATCTCCACTGAGAGAGGGAGAATTGGAACCCATCAAACATGCTTGTATTGTCAGATTGTAATATGTACAGTAAATAGTCAGTGGCTCCACAAAAATAACGCAAGCCCAGAAGGCTCATGAATGAGCTTCAGCTGTGCTGATCAGCCTTGCCACTCTGCTGAATGCTCATGGCCAAACACACACGCATCAAGCATTTCCCTGTGTGCTGTGTTTTAACCCTTCAAATCCCTGACAGAGACTACCTGGGATGTCAACACAATGACATCTTTATTTACATACGTAAGAAGTGATAATCTAGATGCCACCTTTAGAAGTAGATGGTAATTAATAATTAATAATTTGTTTTATTTATATACCGCTATTCCAAAGATCATAGCGGTGAACAGCAAGTAAGCTAATTAGCAAGTAAGCTAATTTGCCCCCAACAGTCTGGGTACTCATTTTAGCGACCTCGGAAGGATGCAAGCTTGAGTCGAGCTTGGGCCCTTTTTCTGGTTTTGAACTCGCAACCTTGTGGTTTCGAGTGAATGGCTGCAGTACAGGCATTTAACCACTGCGCCACCATGGTAGAATGAGTCATGACTGTACCACATTATTATAAATTCACAGGATATCTGTAATTAACCTATATTTGCTAACTAAATACATCTACCCCAAGTCATGTGTGCCCATGCTGCTCTCCTACCTGTCTGCCCAATCAGTGGCATGGAAAGCAAATACAATTTTACCTTTAGTGCAATGTTGAGGTTCTCCTTAGCCAATCCCAACTTCAATTTTGTTCTTTTGGTTCCGGTTAAAATAGGAAGAGGTGAGATTTCCATACAGATCCAGTCTTCATAGGAGCTCTACAGGCTCCCCCACAAGTAAAAAGCTGTAAACGTTGCATCCTTTCTTCCTGAGGAAAGTGATTGAAAACATCAGGCACACCCCCCAAAAGTAGAAAAACTGTTCACATACCTGTTTTGTGGCATGTCTGTATGACTTTTAATTCTTAACTTTCTTTGGTGAAGGTGAACAAATATCAGCATTGGGTAAAAATGGATGACAGCAATCAGTTTTGATGTCTGCTGTGGGATGAAAAGACATCAAAGCAACAGACTGACAAGAAGGAGTAAAAATGCTGGAACATTCAGGCTGACGTTAACCATTCCTCAAAGTTTCTTCCATAACCTAATGCAATATCTACGCATGAACTTTGCCTGTATTTGCTATGTAATTACTGAAATATCCAGTTGGGTTCATTATCATCTTTGCTTGGCTCATTTAAATGCTTACACAGACTTGCCTGAATACAAAAGACTTCTGTATTTATTTTGTCATGTTTGCCAACTTTTGCTTAGGGATACCTGTTATACGGTGAAGGCTTAGGATGATAAGATTACTGTCTGCTCAAGCTAGAATCATTATGAATCAATACCACTGGCTCAATGACACTTTATGGAGACTGAAAGCTACTTCATTACACAAGTGTAAAGTAAAAATCTGTGATGGATAATTTTGCCTTCCTTCTGTAATGGAAACAAATTAAAACAACATTGCTCAGTCCTCTGTTCAGCTGTTTGATAAACAGGGGTGAGGGAATCACAAACTCTTCGAAAGTACATTAATGACATTATCACACATGGCTTGAATTGCTTTTAAAGTTCAAAAATATTGCATTTGGTTTACTTACCACATGATGCCATCTCCATCTCATTGTTGCCTTGCCATTCATGTATGGTTACAGCACACCCTGTCATTGATGCGAAAACCCATCAATAAGCCCCCAAATGTGTGGCTGTCCCATTAGTCTGCAGGTGTGATAAATGCTCTGTGTGGCAGTTGTGGGATTGGGCAGTCATATAATGTCAATGTACCTTCCTCTCCCCCCATCCCCCTTCCTCTTGTTATTCCCAGGCAGGCTTCCCCGCTTCTTTAAAATTTTGTTTTATTTTTAAATAATTATTATTTTAAAAATCATATTAGCATACCTCTGGAATTGTATAATTTTAAAAAAAACTTTTTAAAACCTCTGAAAGGCATGCTGGGTAGAGCTTAGGGCAGGAAGGTGTGACTAGGGAAAAGTGTGGAAGAGAGCATTTGTGTTATTGTGAGTACGTGTGAGAAGAGGGAATGCTTCAAAACCAGTGTGTATCCAGTTCCTCTTACTACTACTACTAATAATAGATTTATTTCTAGCCCGCCCAATCACGAAGAATCCGGGCGGGTTACAACAATAAAATACAACAAATTACAATAGAATTAAAAAATCAAACCCTAGACCTACCACCACCCCCCATTCCCAGTACTAAAACAGAATTAAACAGTAATAATATTAAAACATTAAAAACATTAAAAACATTGAACAAACAAAAAATAGGCAGAAACATTGGAGGGGAAAATAGACAGATGAGGGGACAAATATCTCTATATCTGGGGAGGGTAACTAAGTTGGAAAGGCCTGCCGGAAGAGATCTGTCTTGAGTGCTTTCTTAAAAGCTGCCAGAGTGGAAATGTGACGGATCTCTTCCGGCAGGTCGTTCCATAGTTTAGGAGCAGTAATAGAAAAGGCCCTCTGGGAGACAGATGTTAGCCTAGATTTTTTTTGGCTGTAGTAGATTTCTTCCAGAGGACCTTAGTGTGCGGGACGGACAATAGGGAAGAAGGCGTTCCCTCAAGTACTCTGGGTCCAAGCCATGTAGGGCTTTAAAGGTAATCACCAACACCTTGTACTTTGCTCGGAAACTAATAGGCAGCCAGTGCAGGGACTTCAAGACCGGTGATCAATCTGGCTGCCATATTTTGTACCAGCTGAAGTTTCTGAACTTGGCACAAGGATAGCCCCAAGAAGAGCGCATTACAGAAGTCCAATCGAGAGCTTACCAGTGCATGTACTACTGTTTCCAGGTCCCTCAGCTCCAGGAAGGGGCGCAGTTGGTGTATCAGACGAAGCTGATAGCAAGCGCTCTTGACTGTCGCATCCACCTGAGCTGTCAGTTGGAGCGACAAGTCAAGAATCACCCCCAAGCTGCGAACAGAATCCTTCAGGGGAAGTGTGACCCCATCCAGAACTGGCTGACACAACTCCAGTCTTACCTGGATTCAGCTTGAGTCGGTTTTCCCTCATCCAGTCCATTACCGCCCCAAGACAGGCATTCAGAGGAGAGATGCCATCCTTAGTCACTGCTTCAGTCTGAGACACAGAGAAGTATATTTGGGTATCATCAGCGTACTGATAACACCCTGCCCCATGTCTCCGGATGATCTCTCCCAGCGGCTTCATGTAAATGTTGAATAGCATTGGGGACAGAATCGCACCTTGAGGGACCCCCGATTTGAGCTCCCTCTTGGCCGAACAGCTGTCCCCAAGTGACACCATCTGGAACCTGCCCGAGAGGTAGGATCGGAACCACTGCAATGCAGTGCCTCCAATACCCAACTCTCTCAGGCATTCCAGAAGGATACTGTGGTCAATGGTATCGAAGGCCGCTGAGATGTCCAAGAGCACCAGCAGGGTCACACTTCCCCTGTCAATGCCCAGACGGAGATCATCGACTAAGGCGACCATGTCTCAACTCCGTATCCCATCCTGAATCCGGTTTGAAATGGATCCAGAAAATCCGTTTCATCCAAGACTGCTTGTAGTTGATTGGCGACCGCTCTCTCGATCACCTTGCTCAAAAATGGTATTAATGAGACTGGTCTGTATTTATTTCTATCCAGGGGGTCCAGGGAGGGCTTTTTAAAGAGTGGTCTAACTACTGCCTCCTTGAGACAGGGAGGCAGGGAGCCTTCCCTGAGGGATGCGTTAATTATATTTTTCAGCATCTCCATGATTTTTTCTCCCCCCTGGATAGCCAGCCAGGTTGGGCAAGGGTCGAGAGGACAAGTCATCTTTTTCAAACTACAGAGAAGCTTGTCCTCATCCTCAGTACTTACCGACTCAAATTGATCCAGTTTAACAGTAATGGCGGAGGCACTGGATGCCTCTCTAGTTGTCTCTGTCCTCAAATTGGCATCCAAATCAGCTCTTATCCAAGAGATTTTATCTGCAAAATGATCATTAAAAGCATCACAGCTTCAGAAGAATCTAATAATGGGTTCTGGGTAGGAGGTAGTTGGGTTAAGTTCCTAACTACCTTGAACAGCTCAGCTGGATGAGATTTTGCAGACGTGATAGATGCAGAATTGAAGGACTTCTTAGCTGCATCTATCGCCACTTGATAGGACCTAAGAAAGGTTGAATGAAGTGTCTTATCGGATATGAGTTGAGTTCTCTGCCACTCGCGCTCTAGTTGTTGTCCAGCCTGCTTCATTTGTCTAAGATCTTCTGTATACCATGGATTACGATTTTGAGAGGGTTGGAAAGGACGCTTGGGAGCGATCATGTCAATTGCTCTGGTAAAGTTGTTATTTCACATATTAACCAGAGTTTCGACAGAATATCCAGCACTGCCAACCATAATACCCTCTAGGGCTTCTTGGAACCTGACGGGTTCCATCAGCCTTCGAGGGCGGACCATTCTAATCGGTCTTCCACCCCCGGAGAGAGGGATAGTGGCCTTCAGTCCAACCTTAACCAGGAAATGATCCGTCCATGACAAAACGGAGATACTAATTATCTCCGCCCACGGATATGCCTGTTCCGTGCAGAAGACCACATCGAGGGCATGACATGCGCAGTGTGTAGGTTCGGAGACTATCTGGGAGAGGCTCATGTTTGTCATGGAAAGCATGAACTACCGAGCTGTGCCAGTAAGGTTGGTCAACCCAGTCTCCAGGGGGATGTTGAGGTCGCCCAGGACCAGCAGCCTAGGCGACTCCAGCACCAGCTCCGAGACTAGTTGCGTCAGCTCGGCTAGGGAGTCCGTTAGGTTACAGGGTGGATGGTAAAACAACAGAATCCCCAGACTCTCCCTGGTCTTCAAGCTAAGGTAAATGTACTCAATGTGGTCTAATGCACGGATGGGTATCCTGATTAAGGTAGGTTGTTTCTGTGGACCATGGCCACACCCCCTCCCTGCCCGCTTCCCCTCACCTGCTCATTGACAGAGTACCCAGCCGGAAGGGCCTGAGCCCAGGTTACAGAGCTGTCTGATCCAAGCCAGGTCTCCGTGATACAAGCCAGGTCAGTGTTGTGGTCTGTCAATAAGTCGTAGATGATTTGGGACTTATTCTTCACTGACCTGGCATTACGTAAGAGCAGAGAGAGGTGCGGTGGCTGGTTAGGCAGGCTCTCCAGATCTTTTGGGATAGCAGGGCGAGTGGAAGGTGGAATAGGTATCACACATCTATCACGCCTTCCTCTGTAACGCCCTCTTGCCCTGCTAACGCCATATCTTCCATTGCCCCGCACTACTTGAATAGCTGCTCCTTTAACATCAGTATCAACCTGATACTGATAGCGTGATTGTGGTGAGAATGGGGCTTTTGTGATAAACTCATTTGGCAAGGGATGGATCGTTCAACCTACAATACTGTGCAGTGCAGTGCTGGTGCTGCACTTTACTGAAAGACTCCATTGGAGTATAGAGAAATCAGTGGCTTCTAACCAAGGGCAATGGGCTCTTCCAGATGAGAAATGCATCAAGAAGAGGAGTTTTGGTTGCTATTCTTCCTACTTTTTTCTCTGAAGATCCAAATGACATTTGCCAGTGATGCAGTGTTACAAGTTATATCCTGTCCTTTTACACAGCATTCTGAAATACTTTGTTTCTACAGAAAGGCAAGTATTGCGGCTTGTTTGCTTTTTGTTGTTATTATGTGGATTGTGATAGTCAAACTGGGTGTGTCCATGCCCATATCCCTGCCTATTTTTCAGATGTTTTTGCCTTCTGCTCTATTTCTCTTGTTTCCTTCTCCCTCTTCTCCATACATCTTTTTAATGTTTTTAATTTTTAAAAATTCTCTCTAGAGTCAGAGCTCTAAACCAATATGTCCCTATGCTGGAAAGATGAATCCTTCTAAATCTTTGTCAAACAGAGAACTCAGAAGGAGGAAAGCTTCCAGAGATGTTCTCTGCTTCTCCTGTCTTCCTTAGTCTTGAACCTTTTAAACTCTTTGTAATTTAAAAAAAAAATCTCTCTAAAGTATTAGTGCTAAACCAGTGGGTTTTTTGTGCTCTGAAAAGCTAACAGCCTCCCCAGACAATTTAAACTGTGTTTGAGGGTGAAACTCCTATATGGAAACACTGGAAAGCAAATTATGCAACTGAAACTTATACTGTTCTGTGTTTAGGCACCGTCTGAGTCTATTTTTATTGAGAATTTATGAGGTTCCACCTAAATGTCACCAGAGACCTGAAAACACACATACCTTTGTGCCTTTGTAGAGTCAAGTTATTTCCCTTACATTATCTCCAAGTGTTTTTTCAGAGAAGACATAAGATGAATGGCAGGAGCCCTGGTGGAGGAAACTTGGAAATCACAGTTCTTGTCTACACAAGTTATTTACTTCAGATTTCTCCTGGGCTCACTGCATCCTTTTTACTTGACACAGGGCCAAAAAATGAGGCACAGATTGTCTTCATGACATCTGCACACAATTTGGCCTTTCTGAATTTAAAAACCTTGCCTTTTTCTCTGGGTTTTCAGCTCTCTCTGAAGCAGTGATGGGAGGCTGCCTTCCCACATGGTTCCTGCAAGCCACCTGGAGCCACTGCTGCCAATGCGAGTCATAGGAGTTTATCATACAGGATGGATCCCATACAGAAACTGAATTTAAATTTGAAAAAACCTGCAAAAGTGGGTAGATTTTTAAACAACATTGGGGGTTAACCTGAACAAAAAGTGGACAAAACCTGCAAAAGCGGGTAGATTTTCAAATGCTGTTTGTGTGAAGGAGAAATAATGCAACATTAACCCGAACTGAAAGTCTCCCAAACCCGCTCCTTTTTACTTTTAGAAATTTTCAAAAGTAAAAAGGAGTGGGTTCTGATGACTTTCTGTTTGGGTTAATGTGGATTGCAAATATACTGAAGCACCAACATATTAATGAGAATGAAATGTGAAATATTTTTCCAATTGTGGTTTATACATGTAAGTTTATTGATCCATTCCTTCATTTATTTATTCATGCTATTTATATCTCATCTTTCTCTCACACATGAGCCTCAAGGAGCTTACAATAAATGATTCTATTAAAACATAAACTGAATATCAGCATTAAAAACTTATAAACACACACAAAAGCCAGCCAAAAAGCCCATGCAATTCTGAGCTACATCAACAGGAATATAGTATTGGTATCCAGATCAAGATAAGTAATAGTGCCATTCTATCCAGCTTTGGTCAGACTCCACCTGCAGTACTGTGTCTACTTCTGGGCATGACTATTCATAAAGGAGATCAACAAGCTGGAACGTGTCCACAGAAGGGTGACCAGAAGTCTGGAAGCCAAGCCTTATGAGAAACAACTGAGTGAGCTGGGTATGTTTAGCTTGGAGAAGAAAAAACTGAGGCATGACATGATAGCTACCTTTAAATATAAGAAGGACTGTCATATAGAATATGGAGCAAGCTTGTTTTCTGCTGTTCCAGAGACTTGAATAAGAACCAATACATTCATATTACAAGAAAAGAGACTGATGGAACTTTCAACTTCAACTTTTTAAAGTTTAACTTTAACATACAGTTACAAGCCTTTTTTTTTTTTTTTTGCAGCAGCAAATGATATCAGTTACCAAAGGCCTCAATGGAAATGGAAATGGAAATTTTATGAATTTGTTTTAAAAAAACCACACCTTGGGTCCAGTTTAGGAGAAAGGCAGTATTCATCTCCATCATCATCACCTCCTCCACCACCACTGATCAGAGTCAGTATTATACACCGTGAGTCTTAAATCACCTATGTAAGAGCCTAGAGGCCATATTGAATCAGGCCATCAAAGCCTATCTAGTCCTTGGAGTATATCACATGGAGCTTTTTGGTGGTGTTGTGGCTCAGTTCCAGCTCACTTCCAAAGTGATTGCACTTCCAATGATGTGGTTTCATATCATAAAGTGACTGTTTCCCATTGATTTCTATGGGAGCCCCTTGTGAATTGCTTCAGCAGTGTTTCTGAAGTCACCCCTCATTTTGGTAAAAACGGGGAAAAAGTGAGTCCAGAGAATTCGCTTCCAGGCTGCCTTCGATTGCACTGCGATTTGTTCTGGTGTGGAAAAGCACTCCGATACCACCCCCCTTGGCCCCTGCATCCTGCTCCGTCATTCACCTCCTCCTCCTTCATGCCATCTCCTCCTCTCTGCCAATCAGCCAATCCCATCATCCCCTGCATCCCCAGCGTCCTCCTAGACCCCGATCTGTTCCCCTCCTTCAGCCTGCCACCAACCCATTATCCTTGCCTTCTCCTAGACCCTGATCTGCTCCCTTCCTTCAGCCTCCCACCAATCCCATCATCCCCTGCCTTCTTCTAGACCCTGATCTGCTCCCTTCCTTCAGCCTGCCACCAATCCCATCATGCCCTGCCTTCTCCTAGACCCTGATCTGCTCCCCTCCTTCAGCCTCCCACCAATCCCATCATCCCCTGACTGCCCCTGCATCCCGGTCCTGGCCCCAGGGAGCCCCAGCGAGCTTACCCATCATCCCCTGACTGCTCCTGCATCCTGATCATGGCCCCAGGGACCCCCAGCGACCTATCCCATCATCCCCTGACTGCTCCTGCATCCCTATCCTGGCCTCAGGGACCCCCAGCGACCTATCCCATCATCCCCTGACTGCTCCTGCATCCCGATCCTGGCCCCAGGGACCCCCAGCGAGCTAACCCATCATCCCCTGACTGCTCCTGCATCCTATCTGGCCCCAGGGACCCCAGCGAGCTAACCCATCATCCCCTGACTGCTCCTGCATCCCACCCAGCGACCTATCCCATCATCCCCTGACTGCTCCTGCATCCCGATCATGGCCCCAGGGACCCCCAGTGACCTATCTCATCATCCCTTGACTGCTCCTGCATCCCGATCCTGACCCCAGGGACCCTCAGTGACCTATCCCATCATCCCCTGACTGCTCCTGCATCCCGATCCTGGCCCCAGGGATCCCCAGTAAGCTATCCCATCATCCCCTGACTGCTCCTGCATCCCAATCCTGGCCTCAGGGATCTCCAGCGACCTATCCCATCATCCCCTGCCTCCTCCTTCACCTTGATGAAGGATGACAGCTAAGGAGGGGGCAGGGAAGGAGGACAGCGTCCAGAGCCCCACTGAGCATGTGCAAGGGGGCTGATTCGAATCGTTGAACCCTCAAAGTATGCTTGGTGTGGTAATACAATGTGCACTCACTCCCCTTTGCTTGAGTCCGCATCACGTGACTTGCTTGGAATCAAACTGACTTCGCTTGCCCCTCACTTCAGAAGGACAACAGAAAGGCAACCAGGTGTGGAAAAACATGACGTTTTAACCTCAGTCCACATTGCTAGAGAGGAGTGACTCTGGATCTGGTGTAAAAAAAAATCACGCTTTGCATTGCTAAAACAGGAGTGACTGCGGATCTGAGCTGCAACCGCCCCCCCATGTGTGATAAGGTCCTTCCATTCTGTTCAGACAATGGCCACCCAGATGCCTATAGAAAGCCTGCCATGAGGGCAATATCAACCTCCTCTTTATTTCACAAACAAGTGGCATTCAGATTTCTCCATCTAGCTCAGGTAAGAATTGTGAGCCCTCCAAATGCTGCTACACTGTAACTCAGGGGTAGGCAACCCTTTTGTGCCGGGGGCCGGGTTGCTGTCCCTCAGACAACTGGGGGGCTGAAGCCAAAAAATAAATAATTAAATAATTTAAAAAATTTAAATAAATAAATAAACCTGGACAAATGTAGTACAAAATTTTCAAATGGAGGGCACTTTTTAAATAAAAAATGGAGGACACGTGAAAAAAATTTGCTGATTTTTAAAAAAATGTTAAGATAAATGCATGTTTCTGAAGCTTCTATAGACAATTGCCCCACCATGCCCCTCGCACGAGACGCCAAAGGCCCCGGCGGCAGGACCAGGCTGGGGCCGGTCCCAAGGCCTTGCCGGGCCGCATCCAGCCTGTGGGCCGCAGGTTGCCTATCCCTGCTATAACTCCTGGCATCCTTTAGTATTGGCTAGGATAGTTAGGCCTTCTGGGAATTTCAATTCAATAACATTTGGTGGGTCACACAATTTGCAGTCCTGATCTATATTAGTGGTCTCATTGCTGCCCTACACTTCTTCTTCAGAGAGTTTCAAATAAAGGGTCCTTTCATGTTCCCTAGGTTTTTTTTTTACACATTGGTAATAGGGGTTGCATTTAAGACCTTCTAGTTGCAAAGCATGGCCTAAATCTAATTGTTATTTCTAAATGGAAGAGACCTACTGAGTCAGTGGAACTTACATAAATGTTGACTTACTAGGTTCCTATTGATTTAATGGATTTAATCTAGCTGTGTGACCACCACATTGATTTAGACTTACTAAGCTATGGATCCTTCCTTGGTCATTTATAATGCCTGAAATGAACTGCTGTTACTGATGTTGACCATACTCCAGACATCTTTCCTTAAAAAACAAAACAAAACAAACAAAACCTTATTTCAGTGAAACAGCATTTCCCTGGTGTTTGTGGCAATATTTTATCACTGGGTAAATGCAGCTTTTTCCTAAGAAGCTTTTATCCTATTGTGATTGTTTCATAGGATAAAGATTCTGAAATGTCAGTCATCAGTAGATAGAAAAGTGCCTTGAGAATGATTCATTTTCACAGGAAAAGCTCAGGTTTAGTAAACAAACTGGGTAGTCTGGGTGATGACCCCTTCTGACTGAAGATATGATGTGGCTGGAGATAATAGAAACCAGGCAGCTTGTAAACCTGAGAGAAGATGAGGAATAAAATGTCTGGGCTTTGATTATACCTCTTCACTTGCAAAAGACACAACACTTGATGAAAACAGTGAGGTAACTAAAACTTCCATTCAATTATATATAATTTAAATTGACTTCCTGTTTGCTTTCTTTAACATTTCTCATCTTTAGAAAGTGGTACATAATTGCTTTTCTATAGTATCTTTACTTTGCAAAATACTGAGTGCACCTTTAGTGGTCCCACAAAGAAAATAATTAATATTGCCTTAACACAAAAAGAACTCAAGGTACTAGGGGGGAAATTGTTGAAGTCCATCTCACAGCATCCTGGCTGGGCAGAAATTTGATTCCAGGGCTGCTGAACTTCATTCCAGGATCCAAGGCTCTCCATGCAAACTTTTTTTTTTGGGGGGGGGGGGTTCACACTAAAAGATTAAGTTGTTCCTGAGTTTCTACTCCAGACTAATAACTGGTTCCATATAGGACAGGGGTAGATAAACTTTGGCCATCCAGATGTGTCAGACTTGAATCCTGCAAAGCCTCAGCCCGGTATATTCTTCCTTGCTGACAGACAAGTCTTGAGAAAAGTTAACTGCAAGGCAGAAACAGATTGGTTCTCCAAAACAGAGGAGGAAACCACCAGGAACTGTAGAGGAAAAAAAGCCAGAGAAGATGAATATTGTACGATTCTTTTCCATGGCAAGCGTGCACAGAATGTATCCTGTGAGACAACATGTGGTGAGTGGCAGTATCTCTCTAAAAAAAGGGTGGCTGCAGCTACCCAGGAACATAATGAAATGATTTTGGAAAGCTAGAAAAAGTGTGAGCTCCATGATGTATGGAATTATGCAAAACCAATCTGTTAAGGCACCATTTCAAAGGTTGTCATTTGGAGAGCATCAGAGTGCTAGAAAGTGAAGCCTCGTACAATCAACTGAAGCCAGCATTCAGTCCCAAGGGTATCTTGTGCTTAAGGAGAAAGTTCTGATTCTATCCCTTTTGGAGTGCTTTGTAACAAATATTCCTAACTGTACAGCTGATTTTTGGACTGCAATGTTTACTTAGGGCAACACTGTGTAAAGTGTAGCATGTAGGTGGCCCTCCAGCATTCTCCTTCTACTACATCCTTGACACTCCCATTTAAAAAACAAAAAACACAATGGCTCCTTATGCTCTCAGACTATCTAAAGGGGGTCAGCTATGCCAGTGCCAGGCTATTTTGCATGGTAGGCAAGGATAACTATCCCAGTCTACTAAATTCAATTTCCCCCAAAACCCAAAACTAAGCACTGTGTATTAGAAAAAAATGAAAATCACAAAACTACTAAATTTATTTTAAATTGGAAAAATTAGTAATACAATAATCTTTGATTATCTTTCTCAAATATAAAAGAAAATGTTTTAGCACACAAAATCATTTTGAGTAATCTTGTCTACTGTGGCATTAAAATTTAAGTCTCCAAAGTTTCAAATTCAGGCATGTAAAACGTCTCACTTTGCATGCCTTTTGCAAATTTCATTACCTGTTCCTTCAGCTCAAATGAACCGGCCCCACCCCTGCGGCAACCTGTCATGACAACACAGGGCCAAAGCCATAATTTATGTAGTAGTGTCATGGGGGGGGGGGTGCAGGGGGTGCGGACCACATCAGATGACACCTTAAGATGAGTGATACCACTGTTTTTCAAACATCTGCCTTTGGGCAGAAATGGGCTGTGGCATTCACCTATGTTCCATTAAAATGCTGAAGAGATGGTGTGAGTAGGGTGAGGTTCAGCTGGAGAAGGCAAGACCACAGGCTTTGTTGTTTTTTTTAATTAAAATTTCACATTTCAAAAAATAATTTTTAAATTAAAAATATTATTTAAAAATCTTTAAAAAAACATCACATTTTACCAAATTATCACTTTAAACATATAAAAAGTATGTATATGTAAATAAATTTAAACTGTGTGTATGATATTGTAGTTTAAATGTACAATTTTAATTGTGCCACTGAGTCACTGATATATGGAATGATGATTTATAAGTACCATGTGTGATGTCTGCTGTTGGAATCCAATCTTATAAGAATTCTCACAGAGTCCAATCTTCATGTAGGAGCAGTAAGTTCATTCATTCTAGAGCTACTGAGCACAGCCAGTCTCAGGAGAGTGAGATGAGGAAGAGAGAACAATCAATCCCTCTCCAACTCTCTTAATAGTATATATACACTACAGGTGATATCACGAAGGGCTGTGTCTTAAAGGTACCTTACATCACACCATGGGTACAAAAAATGTTACTAAGGATTCTGTATGGTGTGGTATGGGAGGAGATTAATGGGGAAGTGATACCATGTGTCACTGCACAAGGTGACAGCAACCCTAGTGGTGTTGTGAGGCCAGTTCTGCCTTGAATCTGGGCTATCCCTGACTTAAACTGCATTAAAAAGACTCTTCCAAGAAAATTTGGGGCCTCATTTCCACTGAAAGGAGGAATTGTTCCTGCTTCGCTTTTTATAAAAGTGATTCTAAAAAGCCCCCAGTTCCCACTTTTGAAAGGGGATCTTTTCCTTACCCCAGTCCAAGCAATTTAATTTGCCCCGATTGTAGTTCCCACTGGTATTGTGCTTCAGAATCCCTCATCAGTCATCCGTGACGTAAGCAGCTGCCTGGTTTGGAAATTGGGGGGTGGGGGTGGAGGCTGTGCCCAAGGCCAGGGGAGGTCACAGGCTAGCAGGCAAGCTGGGGGGAGGGCAAAGGGAAGCCCAGGTAACACACTTAAAAAAAAAAAAAAGCAATTGCAAAAGAGCTAGAATGGTTTAGCAGCCGCTTGCCTTTGCTTTGTCAATCTATCAATTTTTCGATTAATTTTATTTTTAAAAAAGGACCCAAAAAGGCAGCACTGGGGGTGTGCCTGGGAATGCCTGGGAAGAATACAGGCAAAGGGGGGGGGGGGAGGATGAAGGGAATTCCAGGGAGGAAACAGGCAAAAAGTGGGGAGAGGACCAAGGGAATCCCAGGAAGGACACAGGCAAAATGGGGAGAGGACGAAGGGAAGCCCAGGAAACACATTTAAATAATAATAATAATAAAAGCTGATTTGCCTGTCTATTGACTTTTTGATTAATTTTCTTTAAAAAAATAAGAAGGACCCAAAAAGGCAACACTGGGAGTGTGTGTAACATCTCTGGGGAGGGATGATAAACACACACCCCTCTGCCATTTGTTCCTCCCCTCTAAAAGAATTTATTTCGATCTGGCATTCCCACTGTTTGGACACGAATCAGAATCGATTTTTTTGGAAAAGAACCTCTAAAAAGATGCTATCAAATTAACCCGGGATTTTTGCGTTTGCTGTGGATTATCTTCACAGGATTAGATCCAATGAGGATCAGTGGGAACTAAGGGCATATAGCTTGAATCAGGATTCAAAGCTTTTGGTAGTGGGAACGACCCCTGGAGCACTCTAAAGTGATGGCGGGTGGCTGTTTACACAATGTTCTGCTGTGCCATCTAGCACCTTTGGCACTCAAACCACTACCCCTTGTTGGCTGTCTAAGGACTCTTTGTTCCTTTAATTTAAAAGTCTTCTTTTTTCAGGATGGTGTACCATCAGTGGCTTGGACATCTACTGTGCAAACTGTTTCTACAAGCTTTGCATCTGGGCTGCAGCCTATTTTCTTTTCTTTCTGCCAACCTCTAGTTCAGTTTGCACCCAACAATGATGACAGAACAAGAATAATTTTATAGTTGCTATCCCATTCTTCTGCTTTCATACCTAGAATCATTTCCAACAAGCAAGGATGACAGAAACCAACACAACAGTCTTTTAAAAAACAAAACATCAGAATCTTTGGGAGGGGAAAACTGAATACCTGATAACACTCAAGAATATCAGCAGTGATATAAAACATCAGGCACAGCGAACATTTGCCCCTGAATGGGTGTGGAAGCCGTATTATTATTATTATTATTATTATTATTATTATTATTATTATTATTATTA
>NC_056522.1:43206642-43217436 GCF_019175285.1 Sceloporus undulatus | reverse complement strand
ATAATAATAAATTTTATTTATGTTTCCCCGCCTCTCCCAGTGGATCGAAGCGGGGTTACAGACTAAGTACCCTGGATTCAATAGTGAAAGGATGCCCTGGTATGACTCTCCAACCCATTCATTTATTTTATTTGGCATTCAGATTTCTCTATCTAGCTCAGGTAAGAACATTAAATTAGACATTTATTATATATATTCTTTAAAATGTATGTTTTATAGACTTTGAATGTGTCTTCTGTTTTTGGCAGAAAACACTGACAGGCATCAACTGGGACAGGATTCAAGCAGGGGTGGCTGGTAGCTCTGCTGCCATAGGAATGGTAAATCTAGTCTCAATTTTACTGCTGCTCCTCCTTCAGCTGCTTCAAGTTGAAAACGAGTTATGCCAGTGCTGAACCCTCATTTGGCTTCAGCAGAGCTTCCATTGAACTTAGGGCAGCTGTGGGAGGAAGGATGATAAAACTGGATTCATCACCCCCAGAGTGGCAGCTCCTCTGGCTCTCTTGAAACCAGTGAAGTTTTTAAATGGCCAGAGCCAAATCTCTGAAGCACAGAGGCAGAAGGGTAATCCAAGTCCCCATTCACATTCACCTGTTTGCGCTGGATGGAACGGGGCAAAATCGGGTCCCCCCTCCCAAATCTGTCCGGAAGCAAGTGCTCACTATCATTTACCTTAATCTGGGTTATTTACCCCTGAATGCCCTTGCAGCTCTTTGCAGAGAGTTCACATTTGTGGTACCAGTTTAAAAGAAAGCTCCTTTGCTGTCAATCAAATTCACTTTCGCATTCGTCAAAGGTGACGTTTCCTACAGCAACTGGCCAACTGGATGGGTGGTTCCCACCTCCTTTTTTAAAAAAAACATTGGCCACAGAGTGCACATATTCTGTCAAATTTAAAAACCTCCAGGGGTGTGTGTGTGTGTGTTGTGTGTAGCAAAAGCATTCACTCTTGTATCAATTTGCCAAACTGAAAGGGAAACATTTGTAACATTCACATTGTAGCATTCGCATATTAAAAATAATAACAATAAAAAAAGCCTCTTAAGGTGCCATTCCAGAAGCAAGAGGAAATGAAGAGGGAAATGTAGCACAAACATTCAAATTGTAGCATTCGAATATTACAAATAATAATAATAATAATAATAATAATAATAATAATAATAATAATAACAATAGCCTCTTGCAAAGTGAGGTTGCCATTCCAGGAGCAAGATGAAATGAAAGGGAAATGTAGCACAAGCACACACACACATTCTATCTATATGTATCACCCAAAAATATTTGCATAGTCTGTCAAAAATAATAATAAAAATAAATAAATAAAAAGAGAGATAGAAAGCTGCCTGCGAGAATGGAGGCTTGTTCTGTTCTCTGTCCTCCCTCTGACCTACCCTGAACTTGACCCTTTCTCCGGCTCCTTCCTTCTCCTCCTCCTGCTCCCCCGTTACCCCGATTCTGCCCTTGGCACCCCCAGCGCCATCCTCCTCCTACTCCTGCTCCATCTCTCGATTCTGCCCTTGGCACCCCCGGCTCCATCCTTCTCCTCTACCTGCTCCCCTGTCACCCCGATACTCTTGGCACCCTTCCTCCGGCTCCTTCCTTCTCCTCCTCCTCCTCCTCCTCCATCACCCCAATGAAGGGGAGGCATGTTCTGCCCTCTACCCTTCCTCTGACCTAAATCCCTCCCCTGAACATGATCGGGGACAAGTTCATATTCGCTGGACCCGTTCCCCCTCCCCAAAAGATACAGTTTAATGTCCGCTTTCAAAAGACCTGTGCCAAGGGGCATTTGCCCTTGAATGGGTGTAGAAGCCTTGGATTCGATAGTGAAAGGATTCTCTGGTATGACTCTCCAACCCATTCATTTATTTTATTTACTTATTGGAAACATTTATATCTTTCTTTTCAATCCACTGGGGAGAGGCAGGTAAGAAATAACAACAACAACTACTACTACTACAACAATTTCAGCCAATATACTCAAGGCAGTGTCCACTTTATCCTTACAACAACCCTATGAAGTAGTTCAAGCTGAAAGTGACTGACCATGTTGGACAGTAGCAGCAGCAGTGTAACAATATTTGGAGACCCAACTTGTTATTATGGCAGGCATACTTCATTTTTAAAAGCTTCTGACTAAGAAGTTTCTTTTTACCAAGTCTTTTTATGCACGCTCAGCACTGCCTCTTTTCTTCCTCATCATCTAACTAGCTGGAATTTTTAGCAGCATCAGCATTGGGAATATGGTGAAGAAAGGCTGGTGAACCAAAGACTTTTGATGTTGGGTTGCGGAAGCATGTCTGCAGTAAATAATGCAATAAAGCTTTTGCTGGCATGGAATGGAATTCTAATTTAGCAATTCTACCATAATCATATGTGCCTGGCTACTACAGGTAAAGAAAATAGCACCCTTCCTGAGAAGCCCCTACTGGGAGAAAGGGAAAAAGCCTGTCTCACAATCTGCCAGCATGGCCAAGAGAAGGAGTTGCAAGCTGGCAAGTAATACCCCTCCATGCCATCTGAACGGAGAACAAAAACAGCAAAATGCAGGCCTATGACTAATATCTTCAATTGTTCCTCCCTCCTGTATGATTTTTAACATCTTGCCTGATGAAGAAGCCAGTGGAGCTTCAAAAGCTTGCAACATGTAATTGTGCATTTTGGTTGTTCCCATAAAAGTATCAATGTCTGATGGATTTTTGATCAGCTCCCTCTAATATTATTTTTTAAAAAAATAGATGTTAAGTTTGGCTACTATGGAAATCATAACAAAAGGTGGAGGCTGGTGAATAAAGCTCTGTGGAGACTGTAGGAAACGTTTGCTGAAACACATTGAACGGCTATTCTTTGTGTGTGTGATATAGGAACCTATCTTTATTCTTTTAATGTTATATCTGCCTCTGTAGCAAGTTTGTTAAAGACATAAAAATTTATTGCATAATGCAGGATGGGGTCAAGATTATGCCCATCCAACCTACCCCTTCCATATACTTTCTCATGTGTTGATGGAACTGGATATAGGTTTATGCACATTGTACCAAAAGAGCATATACAGCCTTTGGACTTCAGTTTAAAGGATGTTATGTAAGCACAAGCTTTAATAAATGAAGCAAAGTGGGATGGCATGGCAGGCTCCCAGTCTCTCACTGTATGATCAGCCTGAATGTCAGTAGCATAGGGCTTGCAGCAGTGTCAAGAACAGGTTTTGTTTTTATTATAATTTTTTATTTTTTAAGGCATGACAGAAATCCTGGTGAGTTTACTGTGGTGCATTTAGAAACAGCCTTTTGGTGGGAACAGAAATGGGCTAGGTGCCTGATTGTCATGGATGGAGAAGAGTAACACTGACTTAGCTAATAGGTGAATGATGTTCGTAAGGTGTTTAGGAAGAGCAAGCTGTTCCTGAAATGCTAATATCCTGCTGTAGCCAAGAAAATAAAAATTAAAGGAAATCAGTCATGGAGCATATAGAAGGGTATATAATACAATGTTTTGTGACCTTCAGCAACTCTGCCCATTATAGAAGAGATTCTTCAAAGGGGAGCAATGTCCCAACTGGTCCCTGGGGAGTCATGCACTTCCCCTAAATATACACAATGAGGTTTCTGCTAATGTGAGACGTGAAAATGAAGCCATATGTCTCTTTAATAACATTGCCCTGTGGGAAGTGAGGAGTTGGAGGACAGCTGCTGCTTCATCTAATTTATAGTAGTGTATGCACTTAAAACCAAAACTCTACGCTCTTCCAACCCACATTTATCTATGTGCATCGCTGTGGTATTTTATCTTCTATTTAACCTCTATCTGCACTGCAAGGCTAAGCCACTATATTTTGGAAAGGGAGGCACTCAAAAGGTGAGCAAGTGCCTCAAAAATGTATGGGATATCTCTAGGTTAACAGTCTGGTTGTACTCACTGCATACCTAAACCTCAATCACTGAACCCATTGAATGGCTATGACTCACCATTCAGCAACTGATTCCATGGGTCTACGCCAGTTGGGACCAGAAAGCGGATTCAGGCCATCATGTATTGTCCCATTATACACTCTACAGCAGTAGGAAATGGCTGCTGGCCAGATTTCAGTGTTTACAGACTTCCAGATGGACTGGCTCCCAGCATTACCAATCAACAGAGTTTGTTCAGGTATACAATCTTCCCTTCCTTAGTGGATTTCTGTGGTAAGCAAAAAGATGGCAGAATATGAGAGGATTGCAGATGGATCATCTGGACCATTGCATGAATGAGGCAAGGTAGTTGTACCATATAAACTTCATCTGGAAGCACCTGAACTAAGAAATGTCAGATATCAATAACATTGCAAAAAGACTTCCTGCTAGACCTGACTGTACAGGTCTCTTTCACACTATGCAAGTTATTTGTTTGTTTGTTTGTTTATTATTTATTTATTTAATGTATATGCCGCTTTTCTCCCAGAAGAAGCCCAAAGATAAAAATGTTTTTTAAAAAAATTACAATAAAATTTAAAACAGTCAAAATCATCTAAAAACAGTATAAAATTACATTAAAATATACAAAAGTTAAAATAATAATAATAAAAATAATAATAATAAATTTTATTTGTATACCGCTTTTCCAAAGATCAAAGCAGTTTACAATCGATAAAACCAAGTACATAAAACCAAGTACAACACATCTCATAAAAATCCATATTACAAATATACAATATATAACACTAAAAACTCCAACACAACACAAGACATGACTAAAACACAAAGTGGTACTTTGATACCAGTTTATCTGCCCTGGGTCTATCCTATGGAATCCTGGAATTCATAATTTCATTAGGCAGCTAGAATCCTCTGCCAGAGAGCTTTAGCATGTCACCAAACTATAGATCCCATTATGGCAATTGAAGTGGTATCGAACTGCTGCAGTTGTGTGATCTGAAAAAGATCAAGGCCTATAAACAGGTGATTCACAAAGAAAAATATCCTTCACAATCTGGAGTGAATTTGATTGCAAAACTTCAAGAGTGTTCTTAGATATAGGTTTCTAGGTCAGACATATATTTTGTTTTGTAAATGAAGAAGTTTAATTTATGCCAGATGTAAATAAGTGTGAGTCACAAAAATCTATGTACCTTTAAATATTTATTTTTTCACTGCAAAGAACTGAACCGCCTCAATTGTATTCAGATAATTTTTTGAGGGAAAAGAAAACATAGGAATATATTTAAATCACTCACTATTATGCTCTGCTTTTTTAAAATATCTTTTCAAATGCTAATTTGTGATTCTGTAAACCATACCTTTGAGTTTAAAAAAAAGGAATAAAAGCATCTCCTTAGTTTTCTTACAGCTTCCAAGTTCATATAGAATGGGATTTCATTACTAGGGTTCCAGAGTTGTTAAAAAGGGAGGTTAGGGGAGGGAAAGGAGATATGAAAGTGAAGGAAAGGGATGATCATTTACGGTGTAATCTTTACTTGTTGCTGGCTAGGGCTTTAGGGTTGGGTAGAATCTCCAGTATGGTAGTGGAACATGAGATCAGGACTTGTCCTACCAGTAAGCAGAGTCAGGTGGATTGCCACAGGTGCAGGTCTCCTCTATGTGTGAGTGCCTTCAGGTCGCCTGACAAATTATGGTGATCCCATGAATTTTTCATAGGGTTTTCTTGTTCGGAGAAAGAACTGTGAGTCATGTACCTTGTATTTTATTCCCTAGACTAGTGTACCACTTTCTAGACATACAAAGTTTCATTGGTTTTCTGCTCACTGGACAAGAATACAGGGCATTCTGTACAGTTTTCTCTGTCTAGTCAAAGTTTTGATTTCCTCCCCCTGAAAAATTAGTGTCACCTGCAAACACAAGCCTTTTCTGCTACAAAAATATGAATTTATTTTGTTCAGAAAATGTGTTTTCTGCACAAAAACATCTCTATGCAGGAAATAGTGTAACTGCAAAAGTTGCACTGCTTCCTGCCTAGAAATGTTGTTTTTCCCCCAGAAAACAATTTTTATGTGCAAAACAAATGTGCAGGAAAAGAAGTTTTAGCATAAACAGATGTGTTGTTTTAATCTGTTGTCAATTAGCAGTAACAGACTGGATGATGCAAAAAAATGGACATTTAGGGGCTGAACAAATGGCCCGGAAAAACCAGCTTCTGGGTGGCTTGGGGGTGTGGAATTCATTCTTTGAAGATGCCAGCCATGGATACTGGTGAGATGTCAGGAATAAACTCTTCTAGAACATGACCATATAGCCCAAAAAACTCACAAAAAACTACCCATTGGATTGTTTTAAGGTTGCATGCAAAAGCTTGGTTGGCTAAAGTAAATAAACTTGTTGGTTGGTACTAGCTGACTATCCAAGGTGCTGAACCTTGTCCCCCAAACAGGTTCAGCAGCTTGGAGAGAGTCTTTAAAGTTTTGGCTAAAATCTTGGGGGAATTCATGGCCCCACTGACATCACAGCCACCACCCAGCAAAGGTTTTCCTTCCTGTGGCTGCTCTGTGCAGAAACTACTGTCAGTCAATAGTTTTCCCTTCTTCCATGTCCCAGTTCACCTCTATGAAAGCAAAATACTAATATCTTTCCTGGGCCGAGCTTGTACAGTTGTTCCTGGTCCTGGAGGGATCTTTGTGGTCTCTGCCTGTAATCCTCCTGCTGATTAGCTGCTATTGTGAGCTGTACTCCTTCCTTTTCTTTGCTCCCAAACAATGGCCCAGAAATGATTTGAGCCCACTAGGGAAGCCTGAAAGGTTGTTGCTGTAATATTGAGGCTAATGTGTTGAGATGTCTAGAGGAGGGCAACCAAGATGGTGAAAGTTCTGGAAACCATGCCCTGTGGGGAATATCTTTTCATTCATTCATTCATTCATTCATTCATCCAGAGTTTTTATATGCCACTCTTCTGCCAGAGTTACTTACAAATTGTTTACACAGCTGTCTGCCCTCAGGCTTACAATCTTAAGGAGCTGGGTATGTTTAGCCTGGAGAAGAGAAGATTAAGGGGTTACATGATAGCCATGTTTAAATATTTGAAGGAATATCATATTGATACAGCAATATTATTTTTTGCTGCCACAGAGACTGGGACACAGAGCAATGGATTCAAGCTACAAGAAAAGACATTCCACCTAAACATTAGGAAGAACATCCTGGTGATAAGAGCTATTTGACACTGGAACACTCTGCCTCTGAGAGTGGTGGAATCTCCTTCCTTTTTAAACAGAGGCTGGATGGGCATCTGTTTTGCGGGTTTTCATTGTGTCTTCCTGCATGCACTGGATGGCCCCTGTGGTCTCCTCCAACTCTATAATTCTATGATTCCCTGCAGTCAGTGGAAGATAGTGCTTTCTATGTCACTAGGATAGTGAATTCACTCTGGGGTTTAATCTGAACTTTAAAGAAGCTAAACAAATTGCTAAGTGTATTTTGTATACAACACCTTGGGTGATTCCCTTAAAGTTCAGGCTTTAAGGTCCACTGTCCCACTTAAGCTTACACGGAAGCCAAAATATGTGTCAGTGGCATTGTTGTGTCTATGGTACATGTTGTGATGTGGGGATGTGAGCTGGTAGCATGTTCCATTGCTGCTAGCCTAACCATGGCCTCTTGGGAAATTGCAGAATGTGTCTACAGAAGCCATGGGCATATTTACTATCTATTTCATTTTCTGTATTTTTCAAGTTGCATGTTTTCCTCTTCCCTCTCAGATTAAATACACATAGGATATGACAGCTGTTCCACTGGAGCAGTGGTGTATTTTCTTCTTCCCCACTGTAACTGAAGGTTAGGATTGCTCAGATACTGCAGTTATTCCTCTGATTTGTATTCATAGATCCACTGCATGCAGACAGTACGAGATACAGTAAACAGGACATCAGGCTGGGGAGGGGTGATGTAGATCTTAATTTTACTGAATCTCTCTCTCTCTCTCTCTCTCTCTCTCTCTGGCTTTGCTTCGCGAATGAAGATTCAGGAAGGACTCATCCCGCGCTTTGTACAAGCGCGTTGGTGACTAAAAAGGCCAATCCGGGACAAACAGGTCCGGTTGCAGAAAGCACAGCGGAAAGTCTCTTTGGGTGATGTTTTGGGTTGCGGTTCTTTCTGCGTTGTTGTTTCTCTTCGAGACTCATTCGGTGGGAGCTTTCGAAAAAAGCTGCAGCATCGTGGATAGTGTGTCTCCATGCCTCCCGATGCGAGGCCAGGGCAGACCATTGTTGGTGATCAATTTGGCCAAGCCTGAGATGTTGTTTCAGGGAGTCCTTGTATCTCTTCTTTGGAGCGTCCCTCTTACGCTGACCCGTGGCGAGTTCACAGTAGAATACTATTTTTGGGAGGCGATGGTCCTTCATCCTAGAAACGTGTCCTGCCCAGTGCAGCTGCATCCTCAGTATGGCCTCAATGTTGGTGATTCCTGCTTGCTCAAGGACAGCAACATTTGTCACATAGTCAGTCCAGTGTATATTTAGAATTGTGCGTAAACAGCGCTGATAAAAGTGTTCAAGGAGTCGTAGGTGTTGGCGATAGATGACCCATGTTTCAGACCCATAGAGGAGAATAGACAGTACAATGGCTCTATACACACTGATTTTTGTGCTTCGCCTCAAGTGTTTGTTACTCCAGACTCTTTTGTGAAGCTTTCCGAATGTACTATATGCCTTTGCTAATCTATGATCGATCTCTTTATCAATCTTGGCATTTGAGGAGATGATGCTTCCCAGGTAGGTGAACTGCTGGACGGACTTAAGCACAAATGTGCCTACAATGATGTGGGGATGGTAGTGTTCTTCCTGAGGTGCCGGCTGGTAGAGGACTTCCGTTTTCTTCAGACTGACTTCCAGTCCAAAGAGCTCTGCAGCAGTAGCAAAGCAAGGTGTGAGGCGCTGCAGAGCTGCTTCTGTATGGGCAATGAGGGCAGCATCGTCAGCAAAAAGCAGCTCAAGGACTAGATAGTTTAGAGTCTTAGTGCGTGCCCTCAGACGGCTTAAGTTAAACAGGCTACCATCAGTATGGTAGCGTATATAAATGCCGTCTTCTTTGAGATCTGCTGTAGCCCTTTGGAGCATCACGCTGAAGAAGATTGTAAATATAGTTGGAGCAAGAACACAACCTTGTTTCACACCATTAGTTATTAGAAAGGGCTCCGAGAGAGCATCGCCATATCTGACTTGACTTTGCTGGCCTTCATGTAGCACGATGATCATTTTGAGGAATTTTTTTTTGGGGGGGGGGCATCCTAATCGTTCCAGGATCTGTCACAGACCTTTTCTACTCACAGTGTCGAAGGCTTTGGTGAAATAACTCCAGCATAATCTGAATAACTCCAGCATAATCTGGACCCATCAAATATTTTCAACAGAATGCTTTTTTTGTCTGTGATTTCTGCACATCACCATCCAAATATCTGAATGGGGATACTGATTGAGCTTTAGGATCACATCTGAGGCAAATGTTGGCATTTAAAGTGTTAGGTGGTAGCAAACTATGTGTATGGGAAGAAAATAACTCTAAGAATTATAAATAATGGACTTTAAAAACAAATGTGATTAATTTGTGGAAGAACAAATCAAAACCTACTGCACTGACCAAAAGATACTCTGAAGTGCATTATTGTAAACTCTAGGATTTGCCAAATGATCAGACACTTTCTGAAAAATTGTCACAGGCCAGGTCTATCTCTTCAAAGAAAAGAATGAGCTTTCATGCAAAGACATATAAAGGAGGAAATTTTCTTAGAAAAATGGCTTTTTTCTCCTGTGATTGAATTATTTGACTTAAAAGAAAATTCCATTTTTAGTGTAATATAAATATTTCAGTCCTGATAACTAATTGCAAGAAGAAAGACATTTAATAAAAGGCAATAATTATCAGCATTAGCAAGAGACACCTCTTCTTCGAATAATATGGTGTGTTTCAACTAAGTCTGGAGGGTTTGGTATTTATACAAGAAAGCCTATGAAACCTGCAGATTTCTCTTTTAAAAGTTAAAACAAGCTACCTTTTGAAAAGTTTCCTTTGTGAAAGATTACATTTAGTTTCTATGTGAATTCAAGTGCTGATAGGTTTACCCTCTCTCCCAGAAGGAAAAAATTAGCTGTATTTTCATTTACTGTTTCCTGGTTTTAATTGTTTCATATGTATTTTAATATTAATTATCTTTTATTTTTTGCTTAGTATATAAGCTGACCAGATAATATTTATTGATATTTCAGCCATTGTGCCCAATTCCACTATATCTTCAGCAGTGTTATTGACCAACTGACAAGTATGGGTTACAATTAACCCTTGCATGGCAGCTGCAGGTTGATCTGATATCCAGGCATGGATGGTTACATGTGGAAATTATTATTACCCCCCTTTGCCTCCTCGCCCAAGGGACCACCGTGCCGCCGACGCCGCCGCTGCTGGGGACTGCGCCTCTCGCCGGGCGGCCTCCTCCCGGTGGTTTCGAAGGTGCGCAGCTGCGCACCGCCCCGGGAGTGCCGCCCACGGACGTTGGGAACTCCGCGGCGGGGGACCCCTTGGAGACTCTAGGCTCGGCCTGGCTTTGGCGTTTGGCGGCCAGGTGCGAGAGGGGCCCTTTAAGACAGCTGGGGGAAGTTTGGGAGGAGCCCGCCTGTGAGAGAGGCGGGTACAAAAGCCGGGAAACCGGCCCTCCTGGACACACCCCCCTTTGCCTCCTCGCCCAAGGGACCACCGTGCCGCCGACGCCGACGCTGCTGGGGACTGCGCCTCTCGCCGGGCGGCCTCCTCCCGGTGGTTTCGAAGGTGCGCAGCTGCGCACCGCCCCGGGAGTGCCGCCCACGGACGTTGGGAACTCCGC
>NC_056522.1:43180814-43206632 GCF_019175285.1 Sceloporus undulatus | reverse complement strand
CGCTGCGCAGTTGCGCAGTCTCAGAGGGCGCAGGAGGCTAGAATAGCCTTAGGAGCAGGGGATGCCTACAGTGGCTAACCCCTGCTCCATTAACAGCCATAGGAGGGTGGGGGAAGGATAGGGATGCGGGGGATGCCTGGGCCGGGGATAACACCTTGGTGGGCGGGGCCCCAATTGAGGTTGTGTGGGGCAGGGGGAGGTATGGCGGTGGGAGAAGGGACTTCCGTTCCAGGGGAAGGCGTGATAGATGTATCATATCTATCACGCCTTCCTGTCCCTCTCCCAACCAGAAGGACCTGAGGGTCACTCCAACCGTGCCACAAACCCTGTCGCTGCTCCTGTGCAATGCCAGGTCCATTAATAACAAGACCCACATCCTCCAGGATCTCCTGGAGGACTCTAAGTGTGACCTGGCTTGCATTACCGAGACCTGGCTTGGGTCTGAAGGGGATGCTGTGTGGGCTCAGGCCCTTCCTGCCGGGTTCTCGGTGAAGGACCAGCGCAGGTTAGGTGGGCGGGGGGGGGGTGTGGCCTTGGTACATAGGAACACCGTGTCCCTCACCAGGAACCACCTCCGACAGACCACCTATATCGAGTGTATTTACCTGACCCTAAAGGCTAGGGACAGTCTAGGGATTCTGTTGGTGTATCGGCCACCCCGTGCATTAGCGGACTCCCTTAACGAGCTGACACAGCTGGTCGCTGAGCTGATGTTGGAGACGCCCAGGCTTCTTGTCCTGGGTGACTTCAATATCTCCCTCACGGCCAGCTATGTTCCATCCGGTGCGGCTCGGGAATTCATGGAAACCATGGCGGCCATGGGCCTGTCCCAGCTGATACAGGGTCCTACGCACTGTGCGGGTAACACTCTCGATTTGGTCTTCTGCACGGAGGAGGAGAATCCGTGGGTGGAAATTGCTAATATTTCCCCCTTGTCATGGACGGATCATTTCCTGGTAGAGGTGAAAATCAAGGCCTCTACCCAGATCCCCCCCCGGGGGTGGTGGACCAGTTAGGATGGTCCACCCTCGAAGGCTGATGGAACCTGAGAGGTTCCAAGAAGCCTTAGAGGGGCTCGCGGTTGGAAATGACGGCGACTCTGTTGATGCCCTTACCGGTATCTGGAATACCGGTCTTTCTGGGGCTATACACAGAATCGCTCCCAAGCGTCCTCTCAGGCCCGCTTCCAATCGTAAGCCTTGGTATACGGAAGATCTCCGGGCGAGGAAGCGGGTTCTGCGACGACTAGAGTGCCGTTGGCGGAAACACCTTCGCTTAAACGACAAGACTCTCCTAGACCGGCTGTTGAAGGACTATGGAGAGGCAATACAAGCAACAAAGAACTCGTTCTATGGTGCTCGTATTGCGTCCGCTGAGTCACGTCCGGCAGAGTTGTTCAGGGTAGTCAGGGAGTTAACTCAGCTCCCTCCTGCCCTGAACCAGATCCTTGAACCTTCTAAGGCCTGCTGTGACCTTTTTAATGACTTTTTTGTGGATAAAACTTCTCGCATAAGCGAAGGTCTGAACGCCGACGTTAGTGCAGAACCTAGGGTAGAAGTGTCCAGAGCCTCCGCGGACTATATTATACTGGATCAGTTTGAGTTGGTGAGTACCGATGATGTGGACAAGATCCTCGGAAGTGTTCGGAAAACAACCTGCTCTCTTGATCCCTGCCCCTCGTGGTTAGCAGCCCAGGGGGGACCGGTGGTAACATCATTGTTGCACCGGATAATTAACACCTCTCTGAGGGATGGGCGATTTCCATCGGATCTTAAATTGGCCATTGTAAGACCGATCCTAAAGAAGCCCTCCCTCGACCCCCTGGTACATAATAATTATCGGCCTGTTTCGCTGCTACCATTCTTAGGGAAGGTGATCGAGAGGGCGGTTGCGATCCAGCTTCAGGCGGTCTTGGATGAAGCGGATTTTCTGGACCCATTTCAAACTGGCTTCCGGGCGGGTCACGGGGTTGAGACGGCCATGGTCGCCTTGGTCGATGATCTCCGTCTGGGCATCGACAGGGGAAGCGTGTCCCTGTTGGTGCTCTTGGACATCTCAGCGGCTTTCGATACCATAGACCATGGTATCCTTCTGGGGCGCCTGGCTGAGGTGGGAATTGGGGGCACTGTGCTCCAGTGGTTCCGTTCCTACCTCTCCGGGAGGTCCCAGATGGTGCAGCTGGGGGGACGTGTGCTCCAGCGAGCGGGCCCTTAAAACTGGGGTCCCTCAAGGAGCCATTCTGTCCCCCATGCTATTTAACATTTACATGAAACCGCTGGGAGAGATCATCCGGAGACATGGGGCGCGGGGTTATCAGTACGCTGATGACACCCAAATCATTTTCTCTATGTCTCCGACTGATGCAGTGACTGGGGATGGCGTCTCTCCTCTCGTGGCCTGTCTGGAGTCAGTAATGGGCTGGATGAGGGAAAACCGACTCAAACTTAATCCAGAGAAAACGGAGGTACTAGTGATAGGTCCCCCTGGTCCAGGAATGGCGGTGGTTCCACCTGTCCTGAACGGGGTCACGCTCCCTGTGAAGGACTCCGTGCGCAGTCTGGGGGTGCTTCTTGACTCGTCCCTTCGCCTGACTGCTCAGGTGAATGCGACGGTCAAGAGTACCTGTTATCAGCTTCGGCTGATTCGCCAGCTGCGCCCATACCTGGCCCAGAGGGACCTTGAGACTGTTGTACACGCTCTGGTAACTTCGAGATTGGATTTCTGCAACGCACTCTACATGGGGCAACCCTTATACCAAACTCGGAAGCTGCAAGTAGTGCAGAACATGGCAGCACGGCTGGTCACTGGCGCTCCCAGGACCAGCCATATAACACCGGTGCTTAAAGATCTCCATTGGCTGCCTATTCGCTTCCGAGCTCAATATAAGGTGTTGGTTATCACCTATAAAGCCCTAAATGGCTTGGGCCCAGGATTCCTGAAGGACCGTCTCTCCCCGTACATTCCGCCTCGCACCCTCAGAACATCTGGGCAGCAACTCCTGAAGGTGCCTGGGGCAAGGTTGGCCGTTACGGCCAGAAGTTCCTTTTCCACAGCTGCCCCAGCCCTTTGGAACACGCTGCCCATAGAGCTCCGCTCATCTTCCACCCTGGCCCAATTTAGGAAGGGACTTAAAACCTTCCTATTTAATCAGGCATTCCCCGTCTAAACATCCTATGGGCCTCCCTCCTCTCTCGTGGCCGTGAGGTTGGGCTAAGGGGTTTTTTATTGTTTTTATGTACTATTGTTGTTTTAATCTGTTTTTAAATTGTACACTGCTGCACTAAGGTGCATTTTGTAAGCCGCCCTGATCTATTGGAAGGGCGGGGTATAAATAAAATTTTATTATTATTATTATTATTTATTGGTGGCCAAATAAACAATAATAATTTCCACATGTAAACACCCATGCCTGGATATCAGAACAACTTGCAGCTGCCATGCAGGGGTCAACTGTAACCTATACTGGTCAGTTGGGCAGTAACACTGCTGAAGATATGGTGGAATTGGGCACAGTGGCTGAAAGACTTCTGGCTACAATACAAGTATCTAATAGCTTATGGCAGGGGCAGGCAATATGTGGTCCTCCAGATATTGTTGGACTACAGCTTGCCTTACCCCCAGCCTGAGTAGGGAACAGTGAAGAATGATGAGACTCACAGTTCCAGGAGCATCAATATGGATGTGGGAGGAGGTACGTATTGCACTGGGTGACACCTCAGGGTCGGGGGTAGGGTAAACACCAAGTAAGGTTGTCACATAATTTGTCCCAAGGCACTCCTCTGGCCACCTTCTGGCCACTGGCTTCTGCCAGCCAGCAGCCTCTTCAAGGTCTGGCAGGGCTGCTGGCTAGACTCTGCCACTATTGCCTGCCTTTCCTGCCTGGACAGCAATCCCACCAGATCTTCTGGGTTCTTTCATAGCTGCTCTCCCCAATCCTAGCCTTTTTCTTATTTTTTTGATTGCAGAATCTGTTCTGATTAATGTTTGATCCAAGGTATGGGAAATTTTGACTATTTCAGTTTTTCATTGTCTAGAATTAATTCCTGCAGATCTTCCGTAGTCATTTTTAAATGTTCAATATTATGCCTACTGTGCCACTTTCCTCCTTGACCATCTTTTGTAATTGCTCCGAGTCTTTGTTGGTTTCTGCCAGAGTAATGTGTCGTCTGTATATCTTAAATTGTTAATGTTCCTTCCTCAGATCTTCACTCCTCCTGCTTCTGATTCTAAGCAAACTCTGTGTACAATATTCTCTGTATACAAACTGAATAAATAAGGTGAAAGTATGCAGCCTTGCCTGACCCTTTCTCCAATTGGGAACCATCCTAATGGCATTCTCTTGTCCTAAGTACAAGTTACACATCAGTACAAGCAAGTGTAATAGCACTCCCATTTCTTTGAGAGCATTCAATAGGTTTTTGTGATCTATGCAGTCAAAGCCTTTGCTATAGTCAATAAAGCACACTCAGATTTTCTTTTGGAATTCCCTGGTGCGTGCCATTATCCAGTGTATGTTTGCAAAATGATCCCTAGTGCCTCTTCATTTCATGAAACCAGCTTGCACATTTGTGATTTCTTGTTCCTTATGTGGTAGGAGTCTTTGCTGAGGATTTTGAATGTGACTTTTCTTGCATGGGAAATTGGTGCAATGGTCCCATACTTAATGCAGTATTTTGTGTCTCCTTCTTGGTGTATAGGAACGTATCTTGATTGTTTCCAGTCTGTGGGCCACTGCATTGTTCTCCATATTTGTTGACAGATTTCAGTTAGAACTGAACTTGATTCTGCCTCTGAGGATTGTAGCAGTTCTATTGATATGTCATCTGTTCCTAGTGATTTGTTCTTCCCAATTGTTTGAGTGCAGTTTTCACTTCAATTTCCAACGTTTGGGATTCCTCTTCATTAGTTTTTAGTTTCCATGTGTCATTTATCTTTTTGCATTTTTGATACAGCAATAGCAGCTTCATTTATATACCGCTTTATACTGCCTAAACAGTCTCTGCTGTAAGATAATTGCCCATAACAATATGGGTACTTATTTTAGTGACCTCAGAAGGATGCAGGACTGAGTCTGGGATTGAAGTCACATCCTTGTGGTGTATAACCTTGATATAGCTCTTCTGTGTATTGTTTCCATTGTATTTTTTTTTTTTAAATTCATCTTGGTTGTGTATTATGTTCCCCTTCTGATCATATAGCATCCCAACCCTTTGTTTAATTTTCTTTTTGAATTCCCTAATCTTGTCGAATAGGTTTCTTGTTCTTCCTTTTTTGTTGTTGGCTTCTATTTCTGTGCATTGATTATTGTAAAAATTCTTTTTATCTTTGCTCACTAATGGTTAGACTTTAGCATTCATGGTTCTGATTTTGTTCCTGTCTCCTTTTGCTTCTTGTCTTTCTTTAACTGCTTTAAGTTTTTCAGCTGCATGTGTTATAGTATTAGGAAGTTATATGTAGAATGTGTGTAAAAATGAATGTATGAAGATGAATGTATGATGAATGATATTTTCCCTCATCCCCTTCCCCTCCACCACTCCCTTCTCCTTTCGTGTCGTGTCTTTTTAGATTGTAAGCCTGAGGGCAGGGAGCTGCCTAATTAAAAGATTGTATGTACAGCGTTGTGTAAATTTACAGCGCTTTATAAATAAAAGATAATAATAATAATTTTATTTTGTGTTAATTAAAACCACAAAAAAAAGGTCATCCATTGTTTCTTCTCATCCTTTTTGGCCATGGTTCAAGGTCTGAGTGCTGGATGAGGGGGTGAGCTCCTGTCACTAGTCCCAGCTTCTGCCAACCTAGCAGTTTGCAAGCATGTAAATGCAAATAGATAAATAGGTATCACTTCAGTGGGAAAGTAACAGCATTCAGTGCAGTCATGCTGGCCACATGACCACTGGAGTCATCTTCAGACAACACTGGCTCTTCAGCTTACTAACAGAGATGAGCACTGTCCTCTACAGTCGGTTATGACTAGAGATTCATGTCAAGGAAATATCTTTACTTTCTACCTATCACAACTAGACTTAATAGCACAGTATTTAGTAATATAACACTGTCTGATATATATCATCCCAAATGATTAATATCTTGCCCTAGAAATGTTAATCATAAATTCATACATGTTCCTGGTAGCTTTCTTGTTCAGATTGGTGTTAAATATCAATATAGAATACCAGAGAGCTTAATTATTGTACAAAGAAGCTGGTTTTCTTCCTCTGGGACTGTAAAAGAAGCAGAGATTCAGGAACTATTCTTAGATGTAATGTCATGTAGTGCTTGAAACAGCTTTTTAAAAAACGTGCCTTCATTGTTCACTGCTCAATGAACAACAGGAAATAGTTGCCCAGAGAGAAATATCCCCTTACTTATGTAGGTAAGATTGTGGTGATGTTTATTTGTATACCTTGTGGGCTTCCCAGAAGTACCTGGCAGAGTTTTGGGAAGGCACTTTTTAGCATTAACAATTCCCAGAATTGTACGGCAAGTGGGAGTTTTAGTAAAACAGCAACCTTTTCAAGCTCTAGCTCCTGCTTGGCCATTTGAAAAATCATATTCTAGGCAAGCTGGTTCTTTGGAATTAAGAATCTCAAAATAGGATTTTCTGATATTCTTTTATGCATGCATGTTGAATTTGCAAAGTGCAGCTCATGGGCCAGATGTAATCCCAGAGTTGTCAGGTCCCCTCCCAAATTTTTGGAGAAAAGATAAGTTTGAAATGATTTTTTGGCCCAAAATGCTCCTTAGGGGTATGGAGGACATGTTTCCTCTATTTTTGACCCAAGAAAGGCTCCCTGCAGCTGGAAATGCATACCTTGTGGGGGCAGTAGCCCTCCAGGGACCAATCTAGCCCCAGTAGTTATTTACCCTTGGTGCATGAATTATTTTACACAATAATTCATGCCATTTTCATACCTCACAATTATAAACCTTTGATACCCTTTAAACTGCCATGGCTGTATCCTGTGGAATCCTCTAGTGAGGCACTAAAGTTGTCTGGCAGACAATTCTAAGTATTTCATGAAACTAAAGATCCCATGATTGCATATGATCAAGCTAAGACAGTTAAAGTGGCATCAAAGTGTTACAGTATAATTGTGTTTTGAGAAAGAAACTTAAAGCCAAATAGAAATCTCTGCCTCCAAAGAGCATCTGATCTAAATTTTGATGGGGAATGTTACTTGCAGAGGAAGTTCATAGAATTGCTGAAGGGGTCCTTAACTGAGAAGTGTTAGGATTATGCTTTGCAACCTGGAGCATCATCCAAACACTGCACAGTTATGGATGACTTCACAATATCTTTATGTACAATCTTCTTAACAACAACAACAACATTCTCCAAGGGCTGTTGTGCAGCTGAGCTGTCCTTATTTCTGCAGAGGCCTCATCTCAGAGCCTCTTCTACAATACAGAGAGTTGCAGAGGAACTACGGCATAGTGGTAGAACATGTTATAGGAATGCTTTATTTTCATGTGCCTTCAAACCATTTCTTATTTTTGCCAATGAAAGGCAAACCTATAATGGAGTGTTCTTGGCAATATTTTTTCAGAATGGATTTGCCTTTGCCTTCCTCGGAAGCTGAGCAAATGTGTCTTGCCCAGAGTCACTCCCATGGTTGGGTGGAGATTTGACCTCTGATCTCCAATTGTCATAGTCCAATGCTCAAACCACTACACTATGCTGGCTCTTTTAGGAATGCAATTGAAACTCAAAATAAGTGATAACAGCCTGTGAACTGCCCCTTGAATAGCCATTCTTAATTACCCCAGTGTTAGTATCTGTTCCCAAGGGGCTGGTACTTTAAGTACTGGTTTAATTTAACATTTGTTCTTTCATTTTGTAAAAACAAAATGCCCAAAACATGTTGCTTCAAATTAAGAAAGTGGGGAGGGGAGAAAGGCAGGAATGAAAGCTTCTGCATCCTTTAACATGGGAACAAGCAGGCCCTTCCACACTGCACAATTATAGTGCTATGATTTACTTTAACTGTCATGGTTCCATCCTTTGTAACCATGGGGTTTGGCATTTAGGGAGGGGAAATTAGATTTTTCAGACAGAGAACTCTCTAAACTACATACCCCAGAATTCCCTAGGATGCACTCATGGCAGTTAAAGTAGAATCACTGTGCTCTATTTGTGTAGTGTTCCGCTTGTCAACACTGGACAGGTTGCTGCAGCAGTTTCATTTTATTACAAAACCAAAAGAGAGATCAAAACAGAAAATATTGGAATGGGAGAGGCTAAAACAATGACCCAAAGATTGCAACAAATGGTTAAAGTCAAAGCAACCTTAGTTAATTCTTGCCAGTCCAAGTTGATAGTGCTAGGCTATATGGATGAACAGATTTGTTATAAATCAGCTTCTTGTGTTTACAGGATTTATTAAAAATGTAGTGTACTAAAGTTGATTGGATGCCACTATATCTCAAAATAATTTTAAAAAGGCAAATAATCATTTATATAGGTCATGTTAGCCAACGGGAAGAACAGGTTCAATTAGAGTTCTTCCTTGCTTGAAGCCTTCCTAATAAAGCTTAATTAGCAGTAATTGGTAAAACTATAATGATAACTAGATTTTTATACTTGCAGCTGCTATATCTCAGTTATGGATGCATTCTTGCCTTTAACGGGTAATGATTCAGCAATGAGGAGAGAATTCCCTTTCTATATTTCATTGCTTTTATTTGACAAGCGAGGGGCACGCATACCCATTGTTCAAACAATATTATCTTCAGTCAGAGAGATGTGGCTTCTAAAACACTTTCTTCAGAATTTTATTTCTTTATCCATACTTTAACCCTGCCTTTTCCATAACTGTGAGGTAGTTTAACTTATAAGGGCAGTAAAAACCATAAAAGTAGTGATGAAAATATAATAAAACCAAAAGCCAACAAAATGGTATTGAAATTCCTGGACAACTGAAAAGACAAGATCATCATAAACCTTGTCTGAATATAGTAAAGGCTTGGATGAGGGCCAATAAACTGAAGCTCAGATATTTGTCAAATATCCCCTTGCTGAGTGGTTCATGTGCCCATGTTTGTGAATTTCACCCTCTTAGGCAAGTTGTTTAGACTAGAAGTCTAATAATTCCCCAGCCAGCGTGCCAGTGCATTTTTCAACAAAAAAGGAAATAAGGGGAAAAGAGCAACATTTCCATGCTCTATATAATCTCATCATATTTCTTGCTCATCTTTATGACTGGGTGTACAGGTTGCCCCATGACACAAAGTGTCTTTGGCCAACTTAGGTTGGTGCAAGCCTCAGTGACTGATGCTCTGGTAACCACTAGATTATGCATGCATCTGACTTTGAAGCAGCGGCAGCTAGTAGCTTCCAGTGCGGTGGTCTAGCTAGCAGCTGTCCAAGGTGCTTAACCTATTCTGGGTCTAGAGTTCAACATCTTGGACAGCTTTAAAGTTTAAAAGCCGAAAAGTATTTGATGTGCAGAGAATTTTTGGACATGGAAGACATCAAACACCATTGCTTTAAATATGATGCAGAAACTATGATGAGTGCCGAACAGAACTACAGTGCTGTGAAAAGGGGTCAGGCAATTTATGTGTGCGTGTCTGTCTGTCTGTCTGTCTGTGCCTTCAAATCACCTGTTGCTTATCATGGCTCCATGGATCTAATAGGGTTTTCTTAGGATAGGAATCCTCAGATGTATTATTTTTTCAAGACTCAGTTCAAAATGCTGCTTTCAGCTTTTAAAGCTTTTAGGACCATGAGTCTTTTGCCTCAACATGTACCTGCTCAGTACACTGAGATCTTCAACAGAGGCAAGAAACCAGTTAACTCCTCTAATGAAAGTGACCAGTCTCACTCCAGAAGCTCATTGGATGTGGCAGAAGAGGAACAAAGGAGAGAGAAAAGGCAGTATCATGGATGAAGGGAAAAAAGAGTATGAAAAAGCGAAAAAGACCACTTTTGGTCCAGGCCCTATCCACTGCTGCTGTGTTGTCCCCAACGAATTGTTTCTAAGAGAATGTGGTCTATGAAAAAAATCACTACTGATGAATTGGCCTTCTAAGCCAGTTTTGTATATGTACTCCCAAGGTAACTATCATCTCTCTCAACCATACTTTAAGGACAACTAATTCATCATAGATGCCAAAGCTTTCACTACATCCCTCCTCAGATCTTTTAGCCTTCTAACCTTCCTTCTCCACTTCCAATCAGTGTGTAGGAAACAATGCTTGCCTTGTTTTTTCTTATTTCTCAAAATTTGGGACCACTGGGGACACCTTGGGACCAGGATGCCAACCTCCTCTATATTTAGTATAATAAACACTGAGATCTTAATTGGAGACTTTGGTGGACTGAATAGTCAGTCGAGTGCAGGTGAGTCTTTTCAGTGGTAGCACCCAGCCTTTGCAACACTTTCACCCACATGGTTTGAGAGGCAGATAGGTTTTAAAGGAACCTCTTAGAGTTTCATAATATCAGGGATATGCAACTGTGTAAGTCAGAAATGACTGGTATGTATACAACAACAAGAAGAAAGGAAGGGCATACATATAATTATCAGGACAGAATTATAGAAGTATTCATGTATCTGTTGTATTATACAATATAGTAACATTAGTCCTACCACATATCACCCACAAAAAGAAACCTGTTTGAAGGTGATGTCTGTAAAAAAAGACAGTTTTTTTTAGTTTTAATTTATTGTTAAAATTATGAATATCAAAAAAGTAGAAGAAAAAAATAAAGGGGAAAAAGAAGGAAATAATAAAATAATAATAATAATAAATTTTATTTATGTTTCCCTGCCTCTCCCAGTGGATCGAAGCAGGGGAAGGGGGGATTAACATCATCACTTAGCAAGGAGTGCAGTTCTCCAGAGGTTCTTGTAGTGCAATTCTCTTGTGTTCACTAACCATGCTGAAGCTGAAACTGATGTAAACTGGAAAGCTATGCATTCCCCATCTTTGACTTAAATCTAAACTACATGTGGTATGCCACTTTGTTTTCTGCCAATTGTGACTTTCTCTGTGTTTACATTATACATTTTGCACAATAGCTGAACAGTTAATATCAAAGCGCAGTTGAACATCAGTCGACATTTCAGGAACTGTTGATACTTTCAGTTTGAGAGATAACACTGGTGCTGCTGGTAATTGCATTATCCTTCTGGAACTTGGCAGACTTGCTGTGGCTTGGCAATGACTGATCTATTATGGGGGCATATTGATCATAGCTGGACAATTTAGTTGGCTGCTGCAGAAATGAAATGCCCATTCTGTGGAATGAGTCTTTGGCAGTTGTGTTCAATGTTGTAGGCTGCAGCAGTTATGAAAACATGTAAGACAAGTTACACACATTTGGAAGCAGGCAGAACAAACTGCATCCTCTTGCTAGTCATGTGCACAAAAATAACATTAGCAAGAGCTGTGGATATTGTGAGCAGACATCCATAGAAACACAAAGACCAGAATAATCTTTGTTGGCCAAGGTGATATATCACTATTAGTTCACAATTTTTAGACCTGGTGTGTGTTGGCCATAGCATCACATGAGTTTTGATGCAGCAAACAATCTCACTTGCTAAAACAGCAAAGTGTTATCCAGCATCTTCTGGATTAAGGGCTAAATCAAATGTTCTGCTTGAAGTCATAGTGGAACTTTCCCAGTTCTTCCCTCTGTGACATTAAAAAAAAAAAAACAGCTCTGGAGGGGCTGATTTTAGGGGTACATATAGGTTGCTTGGGAGCTTCCCTTTTTTTCTGCTAGATTTTCCCATGGGTGGAAAACCATCACTTCCATTCAAGAAAATGCACTAACAAATTTGTGCTCTATAAAATTTATTATAGTATCACCCCACTTCACCAGATGTGTGAAGTTGTATCCAGAGTCTCAGGCATATATACAGTGTGCATGGCTGGGGGCATTATAAATGGTGAGGTCAGTGAAGAAATAGATGCAAAAAGTACTGACAGTCACAGTTATATTATTAACACTAGTCATTCACAAAAGTACTCCAGATAATAGAAATGTCCTGGCACTAGGTAAGACGAGTAACACATAAAAGTGTGACAAGAAACCATTATCCCCATTCAAACTTCTAGTGATGGACTGGATCTTCCTAATCCATTCTAATTTAGCAGTCCCTTGCTTTGATTTCTCTTTGCATTTAATTCTCTCCACAAGGAGTCTTTAAAGTCAGTGACATGCTCTCTTGGGAGGCTAAAGTGTTCTCTCCCTTGGCTTTTGAATATCGTCATTTATAAAGTTACTGCTTTGGAAAGCTCAGATATTGTGCCATTGTGTTTTGTCATCTTCAGGCAGTTGTATAACCGAAGCTGTGAAATGGTGAATCCTGAATGGCAAGTGACATCTTGTTTTGCAGCGCTCATATCTTGCAAAATCATATTTGTACAGACTTTGAGAGAGTATGGCACAGATCTGTTTACAGTTTGGTGGAAATGAGCAACTAAGGATTAAAAACGAAGGAAAACCCCCCCCTCCATTCTAGTGTCCTCAGCAAGAAACTGCGCGTTGTTGTCATGCCTTCATGTCTGCTTCTCCTATGCCATTTTCAAATATCAGGAGCATATTTTCACTCTTGAGACTTGATCCTTAGACTGGGTAGGATCAGAATCAGATTTTCTTGAAATCAAGTCATTTTTAATTTGCTCTAATTTGCATAATTTGCTGAGGGGAAAAGAGAGAGGGAAAATAACTGGAAAATACTGTAGAAGAAAGGTCACAACTCAGTGGGAATAACACATGCTGAGTGTGTGAAAGGTTTTGGGTTCATCTCTTGGCATCGGCAGGTAGGGCGAAGAAATACTCTTTCCAGAACACCATGCATAAAAATTACTGTATTTTGATGTTACTGGTCTTTGAAGTTTTTTAATTCTTCCACACTAGCAAATGATACATTTTGTCCATATAACCTGGAATCCAGTTATGATTCACTGTTGGATTAATCTACTAATCAGTCACTACACTTGATTTTCTGGCTGTAGATACCATGTTGATTTAAGAATATTGCCCCCTCATTAAAATCATACATTGTTCATTGCAACTCAAATGAATAAACTTATCCTGAAAGCAAGAAAGTCTTCATCCCAGGAACAACGTGGAAGCAGGGTGCCCAGATGTCCTCACTACAAAGGAGGAGAATGCGGCAAAATGGAGGACATGCAAGAAAAATGAAGGACACAACCAACTACAAAGCTAGAAAACACTCTTATCAGTATAAAGTCATGCTTCTTAGTCATGCTGTAAATGGGGGACATTTTGGAATTCCTCCTGGACTAGGGTGACCAGACATCCTCCTTTTCTAGGGCATGTCCTATATTTCAATCTTCAGTCCAGGAGGCATTCCAAAATGTTCTCCCTGCTGAGCATAACTAAGAAGTATTGATTTATGGAGATTATTACACTAGCATAAAAGTTGGGAATGTGGTGGTATAGTTCTGTCAATATCACTCAATAGCATGAAGATTATCATGCAACATCACACAATGTTGTGATTATCCCACAATTAACCAGTGAATAAAGAGGAATTCTAGCACTGCTTTTTATTCACTGGGATTTTCTGCTAATAAAAAGTGGCGCTAGAATCCCTCTTTATTCACAGGATAATCGTGGGATAAGCATGACGTTGTGTGATAATCTTCACATTATTGCGTGATATTGATGGGGGCATACCATTGTGCTCCTGTCTTTTTTGCTGGTGTGATCATCTCTGAGTGATTTTAGCTTTTCATTTGGTCATGTCCCCCCCCCCCTCCGAATTGCCCCTCCATTTTGCAGTGCCTTGCAACTCCTCCTTTGCATTCAGGACACCTGAGCACCCCCTGTGCTGGAGAGAAGGCTGGAATGGAGGATGTGTCCTGGAAAAAGAGGACTGCTGGCCACCCTGGCCCAGGAGGAATTCCCAAAATGCCCCCCCCCCCCCCATTGAGCAGGACCAAGAAGCAGGAATTAATATTTCTATATGAGTCAGTATGGAGAGAGATCTTGTAGTCCCTTTGAGACTAACTGAAAGAAAGAAGTTGGCAGCAGGAGCTTTGAGGAAGGAGACTGGAGTCTAGGAAAGCTCATGCTGCCAACTTCTTCCTTTCAGTTAGTTTCAAAGGTGCCACAAGATCTCTCTACATTGTTGTTATTGTTATTATATCCAAATGCGCCTGACTCCTAGATTGGAGTCTAGGAAAGCTCAGCTGCCAACTTCTTTTTTTCAGTTACTCTCAAAGCGGCTATAAGATCTCTATATATTATTCTTATATCCAACTGCACCTGAGGAAGTAGACTTAAGTCTAAGGAAGCTCATGCTGCCAGCTTCTTTCTTTCAGTTACTCTCAAAGGGGCTACAAGAGCTCTCTACAAACTAAACACATAGAATTCTGTTTCTATGAGTGCCTTGGCCAGGAGGTTGGGATGGAGGACGCGTCCTGGAAAAGGAGGACACCTGGTCACCCTGATCCAGGAGGAATTCCCAAAATGCCCTCCCTGTTGAGCTAAGAATCCGGATTCCATATGTCTATGGAGTGTCTTGGAGAGAAGGCTGGGATGGAGGACGCGTCCTGGAAAAGGAGGACGTCTGTGGCCACAGTAAGCAGGTGTAAGGCTCCAGCTCCTGATTGGCTGCAGCCAAAGCAAGCCTCTTTCTATCTCCCCCCCCTCCTCCTCCCTTTGCAGACGCAGGTAGGATGAGGAGCGCGAGCTGCGGCGCGGGCCGGGCCTCCCTCCTCTTCCTCCTCTTCCTCGGCTGTTCGCAGCACTAGCAGCAGCAGCAGCAGCAGCGCAGGGAGCCGTGGCGTCTGGAGGCTTGGCCAAGGAGCAAGGGGGAAGGAAAGGAAGAGCCCAGAGTCTCCATGCAGGCGGGCAGCCCTCAGGTAAGGAAGGGCGCACTGCGCAGCTGGCCCCTGGGCGGGAAGGCAGAGGGAGGGAGGGAGGGAGGGAGGGAAGTACTTCACAGCCCCCCCCCCCCGAGGGAAAGGTCTTCTTAAAATGGGGGGAGGGAGTCCTCGAATAAGGAGCCCCCACTGGCTGCAAGTGGCTAAGAAGGCGGGTGGGCCAGTTTGGAGGGGAAGAGGCTACAGGGAAGGAAAGAGGGAAGGGAGGGAAGGGAAGGGAGGGAGGGACTGGGAGTGCATCCCTGTGCCAAAGCACTGAGGCTCCAGTGGACATGGCCTGAGGGCAGGGTGACCAGGATATGGGCCCTCCTTTTCCTGGACATTTCGATCTTCTCTTCTACATTTCAGCCTATTTCCATAAGTTGTTAATGTTGGGTTTTTTTCTTTTTAGCTTTTTCTTTGCTCATGTCCTCCATTTTTCTGGAAGGTCCTCCCTTGGCGCGGCGCCTTGTCCTCCTTTGCAGCTTGGGCATCTGGCAGGGGGATCGGATGCCTTCCTTTCCCAGGACGTGTCCTACATTTCATCCTTCTGCTCTATGTTTCAACCTGTTTCTGTCTTACATTTTCATCCTATTTCTATGAGTAGAATTTTTAAAAAGCTTTTTATTTGGTCATGTCCCCCATTTTGTGGCACCTTGTCCTCCTTTGCGGTGAGGACATCTGTCAGGGTGACCAGGCATCTTCTTTTCCCAGGACATGGCCTTCATTTCAACCTTCTGTCCAGGAGGGATTCCACAGCATCCTCCATTTGGAGCAGGACTATGAAACAGAAATTTTCATTCAAAGTAGTATTTTTAATTTGGCAATGTCCTCCATTTTCCTTCAATGTCCTACATTGGGGGAATTAGGACATCTGGTCACCCTGACAAAGGGACAAGAGGTTCCCTCCATGGCGGAGGATCTTTGGGGAGAAGGAGCCATCTCACATAAAGCCAGAGGACAACTGCAGCTTTCCCAAAAACCTGGAAAGGTATCTGGAATTACCTGATGCAGAGGGTCTTTTTGAAGTATTTTTCCTCCTGCTGCCCCTAGGGGGCGCAGGAGGGATGCAGGGGTCAAATGGGTTGAGCCTTGGATGGGTTCTGGGGTTGCCTCTTGCTTGGTTTAATTTGTATGCAAGTGGATGGAGAGTGTTGCTTGTCCCTTTCCAGGTTCAGAGGGCCACCTTTTTAAGAGAAGGGGTGTGTGCAAGGGAAGAAAGTGCCCATGTCCTAAAGCAGGCTGCCCTTTCTGTTTGCAGACCATTGCATTCTGGATGCCCTTTGTGGATAAAAGATGTATCATGGAATGAATCCGAACAGCAGGGATCCCTTCCTAGAAAAGCAAGAGCAAGAGCTGCAGCAGCAGCCACCTCCACCACTGTCCCTGCGTTCCCAGTCCAGGCTCTCCCTGGTGGTCTTGTGGTTCCAGCTGGCCCTGTGCTTTGGCCCTGCGCAGATCACAGGCGGTGAGTGAGTGAGTGTCTGATTTGTGTGACAGGCAGTAGCAGAGCGTTGGCTCTTGGGTGCAGGCTAAGGAGAGAGAGAGAGGATCATGGATGAAGAGAAGGGGGGAAACTCTCAGGCTGTTACTGGCAGGCAGGTTCCCCTTCGTGTAGGAGGAGACAGCCTCTGGCTATTGAGCTCATATGCACAAAATGCTGAAAAGGGAAAACATCATCCCACTGTTTGACTGGCTGCCTTGCAAATCTGTGATTGAGAAAGGAAAAAACTCCAACAACCTACCTTTCTCCTTATCAAGGCTGAAGGGAAATGCCTAAAAGAAAAGGACCGCTTACATTTCTACATCTTATCCAGATACATATACTGAAAAAAGAAGATTCCTTCCAAAGATGCAGAAAAAAGACATTTCATCTCTTCCCTAGGGATGATCAATGACAGTTCATGCAGATAGATGCAAGGTTTCTCTCTCCTCCCACCCCAAATTCTGCTAACAAACTATGCAGTCACCTCCTCCAAGCCTTATGATGTTCTCTGAATAATCATTCTCTTCCTCGTTTTTGCAAAGCCCACACATGGGAAATAAATAAGAGAAGGTTCTAAGGTCCTGTTTTAACAATGCACATTCAGGAGAATGTTAAAATAGAGCTAATGCTGGTTGCGGAGGTCTCTTCTCTTCTCATACCAATGCATGTGTGTGTATGTGCCATCAAGTTGCCTGTCGACTTATGGGGACCCCCACAATAAATCATTTTTCAGTGATCTGAGACATCTGCTAACACCACTAGGAATTCCTCTGGGATATATCTAGAATGTACACCAGATACTAAGAACAGATTTTCAGCATAATGTTTAGCCTTTAAATATTGAGGTAGATTGCTCTTCCCCAAAGGGACAGGTTGACATGATGGAGACACCTATTACTGTATTATAGTAGAGGCAAAGGATGCTTCCAGGCAGAGGGCTCCCGGTGCTATCAGTCAAAAGGCATCCATTCTACCTTTTCCTTCTCAGCTGATAGTTTTCTATTAAGAAAAGGTAATGGAAGAATATGAGAAGTATGTCAGTCAAAGCTGATTTCCTGTAGAATGCAGTGAATGAGTCAGGAGGCTTGCAGAATAGTAGCCTTGTTTAGAGGCAACCAGAGCACTAGCTTTGGGATCACGTACTGGAAAATCCTGATGCCGAAGTAGTCAAGAGAGACAGAAAGAGACAGTGGTAACTGTAGCAACGGGAGTTCACTTTGTGAAAATGGCCAGACAAGGGGAGCAGTGGACCCAGTCTGTGAGATGGAGAGACTTTGGCCAGGTATCTTCCATCTACTGAAGAATTGGCCTCCCCAAGACACTAGATGCTGTCTAGGACACTAGCAGAACTGTAAGAGTGCAGCAGGCTAGTGCAATGCAAGCTTGTGGTGAAAACAGGAGTTATCACTCTGGATACTCACAATAAGGTGAAAAGAAAAACATTTATTGTCTCAAGAAATCAATTCAGGAAATTAAAAGAATTACACTTAGTTTGGATACTGGAACCCCTGGCAGCTATAAATGAGAAGGGAATCCTACAAAACTGTCTGCACTTCTTAGATAAAAGTAAAACAAGGGGACAGACTTCCTTGAAGGAGAAAGGAGTGACTTCAACAGATAGGAATGAAGCAAAAAGAACAAAGTACATATCTCTGAGGCAGAGGAAGAAACACAAGGGACTATCTATATATCTGCACATTGACCCATCCCACTGATGAGCTGATAACATGTGCTGATGCTAAATAGAACCAAATGCTGATTGAGCAAATTGTGAATTGTTACTTTGGGGGACCCCTCAACATACCCAAAATTTCCTGAAAAGAAACACCTCTTTTGTAAGATGTCTCTTAGCTTTGAAACCAGTGCCAGAAGGAAGTCCTTGTTTGCTTTTGAATGGATACTGTTCCATTTGAGGATAATATAAGAAACTTTGGAATTTGGAATATAAGAAACTTTGGAATTCTGCCCAGCTAGAAAACTCTTTAGTTTTTTGTGGGTTTTTCTGGCTATGTGGCCTGTTGAAGTTGTCCAGGTGCATTAACCTCCCAGCCTGAGGCCAGCCATCAGCACAGAACAAGACACATGCAAATCACTCCTGCATTCCCAGGCTCACACAGTATATATACACCCAATGTTTTCCAGGCAAAGCATTTTCTGAAGATGCCAGCCACAGATGCTGGCGAAACGGCAGAAGAAACTCTGCTAGAACATGGCCACATAGCCCGAAAAACTCACAAAAAACTATGGATGCCGGCCATGAAAGCCTTCGAATATACATTAGAAAACTCTTTATTACATTCTTTAAATTTGGTATACTAATTGCATGCCACTATTTTAAAAACTGACGACTTGGAAATATTTTAAACTACAACATGTTTTTGGATATCACTTGCTGGAAAACAGCAGAAAATGGCTATTATTCTCGTACCCTCATGTGGTTACTTGTAGGATTTTTAACACCATCTAGTTGTCCATTGTGAGTGAGAGCTGCTTGAAGGAAAAGCACTTTGATACAGTCTTGCAGGGAACCTCTTGTGATTCCTTTCCAAATGGAACTGAAATGGTTCTGCTAATCTGAAATAGCCTTCAGGTCAAGTTTGGCTGGAAAAAAGTGCTTAATGGAGCAACAGAGTCTCCTTATGTACAACTGAAACCCCAGTTGGTTCACATTGAATTTCTCACATTAACTGAAGCTTAGCAAGTCTGTGAAGCTTCTTGCTTTAACTGCACCCTGAAGTCTACACATTAAGTCTACAAAAACCCATGCTGCCAACTTCTTTCTTTCAGTTGGTGTCAAAGGTGCTACAGGTTCTCTGTACATACTGATTCTACATATTAACACAGCTATATCTTTGAATTGCACCCTGAAGCTTCATGATAGTTATAAATACTGGTGTTATTCAGTGTCAATGTATGGCCTATAACTAGAGTAATTCCATTGACTCAGTGGGAACCTACTAAGTCAACACATTTTTATTGAAATGTAAAGTGATTCAGTGGTCTGCTCTAGTTGGGATTAAAAACTAGATTTTGTAAACTATACTCTAACATTTTAGGTATAGTCTGATTTTATTGATGCTATGCTCTGTATACTCTAAACAATTTGATCATGTTGGAGCTATTTAATGAAGGCAATCCTAGGGAAATCACAGAGCCCCAAGCCAGTAAGAACTATGTGGGCTTAAACCCAGTTAAATCTGTGCTTGATTACTTAACTTTACTAGAGTTGTTGGATGCTATACAAACAATAGGATTCAGTCGAGGATTCAGGAACATAGTTTTTTGTGGGTTTTTCAGGCTGTTTCAACAGACAGTTTGTCAGGAATCTAAGATATTGAATAAGTTTATAACAAGTTGTAAGAGTGTCCCATTCATATAGTTAAGTAAATTCAGAAACCACACCACCACAATGGTCTTGATGATAGTATACTTAGCTTTCATTGGACAGCCAATGGCAGGCTAATAAGACAAACACCATAGCAGCATCTGAATTATATTCCTGCCTCACATGGCTTTCAAACCTGCCCTATATGCATGATTATATTGTTTGCTTATTTCTGTGGTTTCAGTAAGTGAGACTCTTGTCTGAGTTGGTCACTGTGGTGTAATCCTAAATTTTAGCTGTGCTTCATGTTCAAGATGTATAACAACTTTGTAACTATAGCTGTCTTTAAGTATCTTTTTTCCTGCTATGAACATTTGTTAATTGGAATGAAAAGATTACAGTTGCCAGGTTATATCATTTTTGTGCTGTGTTTGCTCTATTGAGATTGCAGTATTTTTCTTGGGAAGTTTCACTTGAAATTAGCGGAATTTAAATTCAAATAGGCAATAACTGTTCAAACTGGACATATCACAGTAGACTTAACACTAATATTTTCAGGACATTCTACACATACATACAATTTGTTTTTATAACAAACAACACAACAGTTATAACATAGGTATTATAAAGAAGATTGTGTGATATAAAGGGGCCTAGTGCTTTCTCTGTTCTCTATAATCCCATGTTAGATGACAAAAACATCAAAATTAGTTTATAACTCACTGTTGTCTTTCAGAGTAATTTAAAAGAGGTTATACTATTGTGACTATAATGGACTTGCTAAGACTTAGGGGAGATTTTGTCCCGAGCTATCATGTTTCAGCTTTGTTAAATAATCTTTTCAGTAAAAGGGATGAGTGGACCACATTTGTCTCTAAACCAAAACAATATTTCCTAGTATATTTTATAAGAAATGTTCTTTATGATTATATGTATAGTATACACTTTACTATTGTATCGTATGTTGAATTTTCAGATTTCTGTAGATCTGCATTAGATGTTAGATCAGGCTTTCCTAAACTGACACCATCCAAATTTGTTAGGTTACAATTCCTACCATCCTAGCCAGCACAGAAATGTGTGGTGGCTAAGAATGATGAGGTTGTAGACCAACCCATCTGGAGAGTACCAGATGTGGAGTAGTTAAAGAAACAGGCAGTCTGATTTGTGCCGAATCCAATTTTCCTGTTTACAGATACTTCCTCAAATAATAATACAGTGGGCCCTTCCCTTATGCGTGTATGTGTGTGTGTGTGTGTGTGTGTGTGTGTCCATTCAGGTTCCCCCCATGTAAGGAGAATTCTCATATGCTTGCACCCCATTGAAAACAATGGGGCACATGCTTGCGGCACCATGTGCCATGCGCACCATGGGTGCACATGCCAAATGTTCTATTGTTGCACAGCTTTAGCATAAACTTGAAGCCACATATAGAATGCCTGCATACGGCTCGGGTGCACTGTATATAATAATACTGTATACAGCTTTCCCCATCCCCATTTTATTTTAAATGATTACAGTGTGATATCACTGTCTTCATACCTGGATTTTCTCATAGTCATAATTGCAACTAATTTCCCTGGAGTTGCTTGGTTTCTATGGTACATCTTAAAGTCTTAAAGCATATAGTCCAATTCCACAAATTCTCTTTGGACCATCCCCCAACATCAAAAACCAAACAAACACAAAACATGCTTTGCCCATTGTTTAAACCCCATATCAGTGGCAGTTTCTCCACAGTTGCCAGTACAGTACTCCTTTTGTACTATATATAAACAATTCAATTATTAGTTCATTAACCATCAGGACCATCTGATGTCTCATGCACCACTCTAAATCCCAACTCAGTGACACATCAGTGCATGGGCTGTTCCTGTTGCTTTACCAGGTTTGGACTGCCAGAATTGGAGCTCTCCAAAGCTGGACTTCCCCTATTTTCATCAGCATTGCCTGAGAAGCACAACTCAGAGGACACAGCATAAAATTAGTTCATTTTATGCTTCGGTCAATAGGGTTTACTGTACAGTCTTGCAGTAATATGCTCCCATTGGCCAGCTGCCTTGCATTAGGTGAAGAAAAAGGAACATAGCATGTAAGATGGATCTAAGGCACAAAGCTCTCTAAGGGATTTTACAAGGATGTGACAAAGTGTTACCTGCCTGCATATGAAGGTGAAAAGTTGGAGATTCTGCCCAATAAATTCTTTTAATATGATTTGGGCAATTTGTTTAAAAACTGAGTGCAAGTATGCTTGCGGTTTGTTTGTTGTTTAAATGCACAATAAAAGCTTAATAAGCCTAATGTTTTTAGTTTCCCTCCCATTTCCGCAACTGTCCATTATTAGTTTTCCAGTGCACATTTTCTTTCCAAATGCATATTTTAAGTACACCTGCATGCTGAAAAAACTCTGATCTGAGTTCAGAAATTTCTTCCCCCTTGTGAGAAGAGTTAAAGATATCACAAAATCCTGTTTGTATAGCATCCAAGAGTTCTAGTTAACATAGCTAATCTCTCAAATGGTACTACCTAACATGTGAATGTTTTGACTCAGTCTAACAGTGTGCAAACAAGCTCAGCAGTTTGAGTTCCATGCAGCATAGAAATGGAAAGGAAGCATAAAATGGTGCTGACAGCTTTTGTCAGAGAGCATTTGGTATAACTGGAATAGGAACTATATCTACCCCAAGGTTCCTTCTGATAATTGAATTCCCATTTCCTCTAAAACTTTACATCTAATTTGTTGGATATATTTCGAGAAGCAAATATATACACTAGACTTCCTTGCTAGCACGTTTCAGAGTATGGGATCAACCACTGAGAAAGCCTTCTGTTGTGTCACATGAAACAAACATAGTGGAAATAGGAGAAGAGAGAAGAGACCCTTATAGCACAGTCAGGTTCATATGAAAGAAAACAGTCCTTCAGGTAACCTGAGACCAAGATGTATAGAGCTTTATGGATCATAAATATAACTTTGAATCGGGCCGGCGAACAGAAGATAAGTTTCTGCATGGCAGGGGGTTGGATTGGATTAGCCTTGTGATCTTTTCCAACTCTATGATTCGATGATTCTATCATGTAACAAGAGACTTTCATGTTCCCTGTAACCACTCCCAGTCAACAATCTGGTTGTAGCATTTCAAACTAGCTGAAATTTTCTGATTTTTAAGGCAGTCCCCTGTAGAGTGCATTGCAGTAGTCCAAATCATAGAATCATAGAGTTGGAAATGACTACAAGGGCCATTGCTAATTAGCTTACTTGCTGTTCACCGCTATGATCTTTGGAATAGCGGTATATATATATATATATATATATATATATATATATATCCCTCTGCCGTGCAGGAAGACACAAAGACACTCCTGAATCCTGACAGATTGCCATCCAGTCTCTGTTTTTGTCAAAAAGAGAGAGAGAGAGAGAGAAAAGAAAAGAAAAAGAAAGAAAGAAAGAAAGAAGGAAGGAAGGAAGGAAGGAAGGAAGGAAAAAAAAATAAGACTCCATAATTATCCAAGGCAATATGTTCCACTGTTGAGCAGCTCTTACTGTTAGGAAGTTCTTCCTAATGTTTAGATGGAATATCTTTTCCTGTAGCTTGACTCCATTGCTTCGTGTCCTAGGCCTGTTACAGACTGCCAAAATAAAGCTGCTTCGGGTCTCTTTGGAGGTATGCTATTTAAATGATGCATGCATCCCAAGAATCCGGAAGCTGCACCAAAGCTGCACTCCAGTGCTTAGGAATGGAGTGTGGCTTTGGTGCAACCCTCCGGACTCTTAGGACCCATGCATCATTTAAATAGCATACCTCCAAAAACCCGAAGCAGCTTTATTTTGGCAGTCTGTAACAGGCCCTAGTCTCTGGACAGCAGAAAGCAAGCTCACTCATCATACGACATTCGTTCAAATATTTATAATGGCTGCATGGAGAATTTCTCTTTTCCAGGCTAAACATACCCAGTTCCCCAAGCCACTCTAATAGAGCATGGTTTCCAAACCTATCTCCGTTTTGTTGTCCTCCTCTGGACATGCTCCAGTTTATCAACATCTTCAAATGAAGGTGACTAAGGGGGTGTTCCCACTTGCGATTTACAAGCTTTAAAATACACGGTATCAGGTAAATCGATTCAAAAACCCTGGTCGTATCCACGTTCCGAATCGCTTTTTTTTCTTCGTTCTCATTTACCAACTGATTCGCTTTAAGTGATCCCTTTCATTCCGATCAAATAAAACAGTGTTTATATAAATCAGTTTTAGCCTTATTTCGTTCCCACTCACCATTGGGCGTGTCACAAAGCAATGTCATCATAACGTCACTTTTAATTTCGCGGTTTGTTATAAAGAAACCAATGAGGAGGCGCTTAAAGTGCCTTCAGAGAGCCCAGAGATCAATGGGAGAGGCTTCTGGCAAAGCAAATTGGGGAGCCCAAGCTGTTTCCAGAGAAACTATGGGATGGGGTTTTGCAGGACAGCACCTCTCTTGATGTCTCTCCAAGAAGCCAGGGAGAATCCCTTCAGAGAGCCCAGAGATCAATGGGAGAGGCTTCTGGCAAAGCAAATTTGGAGAGCCAAAGCTGTTTCCAGAGAAACTATGGGGATGGGTGGTTTGCAGGACAGCATCCTCTCTTGATGTCTCCCAAGACAGCCAGGGAGAATCCTCAAGAGCCAGAGATCATGGGGAGAGGCTTCTGGCAAAGCGAATTGTGAGAGCCCAAGCTGTTTCCAGAGAAACTATGGGGATGGGTTTGCAGGACAGCATCCCCTCTTCATGTCTCCCAAGACAGCCAGGGAGCATCCCTTCAGAGAGCCCAGAGATCAATGAAGGAGGCTGCTGGAAAAGCAAGGAGGAGCACTCTTCCCAAAGATTCTCTTTCCAGGGTTGGAGGAGAAGGCAGATTCCGTTGAGAAAGAAGATGAAAGGCTGCCATTCCCCCCCCCCCATTGATCAGAGCCCTTCCCTGCCTGGGGGGAGATCAGAGCCCAAGCGGGCAGGGAATGCCTCTTCGAGAGGAGGCTCCCTTCCTGCCTCTCCTCCATAGAAATGGGCTCTGCCCCACACAAGGGGAGGTTGCAATCCACCGGGGAAGCCTTGTAGTCCTTTGGAAGATACAGGCGCTTGAGCAGCCGGGACTTCAGGCGCTTAAAGCGCTGAAGGATAAGCGCCTGTAAACCATAAAATAAAATAAAAAATTCCTTATCTCTTATTGAAAGACCACAGTGGACAAAGGGGTGAGGGAAGCAAAAATGGCAACAGCCATGACAGATGGGGACAGAAAGGCGACGCCTCCCCAAGCCAGCCCGTCGCACTCGGCGCCTCCCATCCAGCTAACCCGATTTCAAAGGCTGTCGTTCTATTTAAATGCCAATTCCTATCCCAGTCAAGGAAAAAATGTAGGTTTGACCCTTCTATTTTTTTAACCGCGTTAAATGATGATAACACGAATCAAATAAAAACCGCTTTACGATTCGTGTTAGGTGGGAATGATTGCGGGTTGCTCTAGAACTGTTTCAGACTTAATTCGGTTTCTAATAGGAACGAGGTACCTTGGATCGATTTGTAACACGGAGTATAAGCCAGTGAGAACACCCCCTAACACATTTGGCCATGGCTTGATCAAACATCACCAGGAATGGATGCAACTGGTGCAACTAGCCTCAGCTGTGCAATGCATCCTTTCCTGTCTGGGCTCCATGTTCAGGAATAACTGCAGGAGTACATGAGCCTTCAAGGAGAATGAGACCCTATTTAGCACAGGATGAATTCTACTTCAGGATTTGCCTTTAATTGCCCAAATGTACCTCTATATTATCAGATTATGCTTTAAATTGTGAAGTCAGAGGCTTTCACAGCTGGCATCCATAGTTGTTTGTGGGTTTTTCAGGCTATGAGGCTGTGTTCTAAAAGAGTGTTATCATGATGTTTCACCAGCACCTGTGGCTGACATCTTCAGAGAATGCTGGCATGAAAGAGATGGAGTATATATATATCGTTCATTGAGAGGAAGTGATTTACATGTTAATCTGGTGTATTGTTTCTGTGGTTGAATGGCAAGGCCTTAGGGTGTCTATTTAATAAATGATCTATTGTCTGCTGGGAAACCCCCCTCTCCCTGGGTGGTTTTTCATTTGCATTTGCTGGGTCTTGATTTTTGGTGT
>NC_056522.1:43171373-43180204 GCF_019175285.1 Sceloporus undulatus | reverse complement strand
CAGAGCCCAAGCGGGCAGGGAATGCCTCTTCGAGAGGAGGCTTCCCTTCCTGCCTCTCCTCCGTTAGAAATGGGCTCTCCCCACACAGAGGGGAGGTTGCAATCCACCAGGGGAAGCCTTGTAGTCCTTTGGCAGATACAGGCGCTTGAGCAGCCGGGACTTCAGGTGCTTAAAGCGCTGAAGAGATTAAGCGCCTGTAAACCATTAAAATAAAAAATAAAAAAAATTCCTTATCTCTTATTGAAAGACCACAGTGGACAAAGGGGTGAGGGAAGCAAAAATGGCGACAGCCACGACGGATGGGGACAGAAAGGGCGACTCCTCCCCAAGCCAGCCCGTCGCACTCGGCTCCTCCCATCCAGCTAACCTGATTTCAAAGGCTGTCGTTCCTATTTAAATGCTCCAATTCCTATCCCGATTCAAGGAAAAAATGTAGGTTTGACCCTTCTATTTTTTTAACCCGCGTTAAATGACGATAACACGAATCAAATAATAAACCGCTTTACGATTCAGTTTTAGGTGGGAACGATTGCGGGTTGCTCTAGAACTGTTCTAGACTTAATTCGGTTTCTAATAGGAACGATGTACCTTGGATTCGATTTGTAACACGGAGTATAAGCCAGTGAGAACACCCCCTAACACATTCTTGGCCATGGCTTGATCAAACATCACCAGGAATGGATGCAACTGGTGCAACTAGCCTCAGCTGTGCAAATGCACTCCTTTCCTGTCTGGGCATCCATGTTCAGGAATAACTGCAGGAGTACATGAGCCTTCAAGGAGAATGAGACCCTATTTAGCACAGGATGAATCCTTACTTCAGGATTTGCCTTTAATTGCCCAAATGTACCTCTATATTATCCAGATTATGCTTTAAATTGTGAAGTCAGAGGCTTTTACAGCTGGCATCCATAGTTGTTTGTGGGTTTTTCAAGCTATGAGGCTGTGTTCTAGAAGAGTTTATTCATGATGTTTCACCAGCACCTGTGGCTGATATCTTCAGAGAATGCTGGCATGAAAGAGAGTGGAGTATATATATATCGTTCATTGAGAGGAAGTGATTTACATGTTAATCTGTGTATTGTTCTGTGGTTGAATGGCAAGGCCTTAGGGTGTCTATTTAATAAATGATCTATTGTCTGCTGGGAAACCCCCCTCTCCCTGGGTGGTTTTCATTTGCATTTGCTGGGTCCTGATTTTGGTGTTTTTTAGGACTGGTAGCCAAGCTTTGTTTACTTTAAGGGTTTCTTCTTTCCTGTTGAAGTTGTCCAGGTGTTTATGGATTTCAGTGGCTTCTTCATACATTCTGACCTGATAGTTGTTGCCATGGTCCAGAATTTCAGTGTTTTCAAACAGCACTTTATGCCTGGGATGGTTTATAATGTGTTCTGCTACTGCTGATTTTTCTGGTTGACCCAGTCTGCCTCAGACTGACCACATGCTGACACAGCATAACATGAGGCACTGCAAACTGTAGCAGTGCTGGTGGCAAAGAAGTCTGTTTTCTCTGTTTCCATTGGGTCCTTAAATATTCATCTAGCACTTTTTTGAGTACTGTGTAAGTTGTTGAAACCAGATCTTGTTAAGGATGTGCTACAAGTGTGCTATGGCTTTTTTATCAAGCATGTTGAGGATGACACCACTCTTATTCCCTCTGAACATAATGCTTACATTGATATTGTGCCATTGGAGGTATCTAAGTGCTAGCTGGTCCCTTTTCAGTGGATACAGTATAGAAATGTGGAGAAAAACTTAAAGGGGTTCAGTCAACTATTAGAATTCTTTATTATTGATCTGTCTTGTCTTTTGAGGGACATGGTGGCTCAGCAGTTAAGACCCTGTCTCTGATGATTGCAAGATTGGCAAGTTGGCAGTTCGAGGCCCAGACACCATGTGATGGAGTGAGCTCCACTCACTAGTCCCAGTTTCTGCTACTCTAACAGTTCAAAAGCATGTAAAAGTGCAAGTGCAAGTAGATAAATAGGTACCACTTCGATGGGAAGGTATAGTGTTCTGTGCAGTCATGCTGGCCATATGATCATAGAGTTGTCTTTGACAACACTGGCTTTTCAGCTTAGCAACGGAGATGAGCACTGCCTCCTACAGTCAGTAGATCTTGTCAAGGGAAAACCTTTACCTTTAACTTTACCTTTACCTTGTATTTTGTCAATCAGTCAGGGTGGTGGTGGTGGTGATTGAGATGATGAACCTAGAAATGGTAATTTCTCTGTGCAAGAGTAGCTAGTGCTAGCTACTTTGAAAAAGGGACCTTCATGGCCACCCTTTAAGAGAGTTTATTTGCATCTGTTGCTTTAAGTAACTATTGTCTGAGCAAGGATTTAGAAAGGTTGCTGGCGTCTCAGCTCCCAACACTCATGGATGAAGCAGATTATTTCATCCTGAATTAGGGCCCAGTTTTGGCAATGAATGTGAGCATGAAGCTGCACTGAGGAATATCCATATATCTTCTTTGGCTGCAAATATTTAAAAAGTGCAACAGTTCACATATCTCTGTTTTGTCTACCTGTCAACTTTCTAGCTGATGTGTCAAAGCCCTTTCTTTTTGTCATTCTTGAAAAACTGAAACTATTTGATCTGTAAATGTGTGCATGTTGCTGAAAATCATTTAAGGAAGCAGTTGTCTAATTTCTCTATAAATGATGATTAGATGTACCTACAGTCTTAATGAATAGCCATGTTTTATTGGGACAATTTGATTATAGTGCATGGGTAACTAGATTACATATACATTTGGACTTTGATACACAAGTGCAGAGCTAATGAAATTTTATATTTTCATGCATAGGTTCAATATTGAACCCAGCCACATTGCCTTTGCTAAGTGTTTTGACACTGAGGGTGTTTCTGAGCTAAATTTGGCATGCTGATTTTAATCTTTGCTGTTCTTACATGGTTTGGGAACCAGATACAATATTTGTTCAGCCACCTGCTCCTCAGTTTTCTGACATTCTGAAGTCATCCTCTGGGTCCTTCTTTCAGGTACACTGCTATTAGAGGTGTTGGTGATAACTAAAGGGAAAGATTAATCTCTAAAAGATGGTTATGTGCCCTTGGAATAGTCTTCTGAATGAAACCTTCTTGTTGCTTACATGATCATGTTTTTAAACACCAAGGCTGCATCTGAACTGCAGAAATAATCCATCTTGACACCACCTTAACTGCCATGGTTCAGTGCTATTGAATTCTGGGAACTGTAGTTTTGTGAGACATTGAACCTTCTCTGTCAGGGAACTCTGGTACACAACAAACTATAAATCCCAGGAATCCATAGCAATAAGTCATGTTAAAGTGGTGTCAAACTGGATTATTTCTTCACTGTGGATGCAGCTCAAGCAAAAACATGTACATTTCCTTAGTTTAAAAAACTGATAACATTTGGATTTTTAAGTAAATTCATTGTTTTATGGCTTGGTTTGGAATACTGAATATAGAATCGTAGAATCATATAGTTGGAAGAGGCCACGAGGTCCATCCAGTCCAATCTCCTGCCATGCAGAAATATACAATCAAAGCACTCCTGACAGATGGCCATCCATCCTCTGTTTAAAAACCTCCAAAGAAGGAGACTCCACCACTCTCCAAGGGAATGTGTTCCACTGTCAAACAGCTCAAACAGTTATCAGAAAGTTCTTCCTAATGTTAAGGTGGAATCTCTTTTCCTGTAGCTTGAATCCATTACTCCGTGTCCTAGACTCTGGAGCAGGAGAAAATAAGCTTGCCCCATCCTCAATATGACTGCCTTTCAAATATTTAAACATTTAAACATGGCTATCATGTCACCCCTTAACCTCTTCTCCAGCTCCCTAAACATACCCATTCCCTAAACCGCTTGTCATAGGGCATGGTTTCCAGACTTTTCACCATTTTGGTCATCTTCCTCTAAACATGATCCAGCTTGTCAATATCATTCTTGAATTGTAGTGCTCAGAACTGGATACAGTATTCCAAGTTAGGTCTGACCAAAGCAGAATAGAGTGGTACTATTACTTCCCTTGATCTAGACACTATATTTGTATTGATGTAACCTAGAATTACCTTGGCTTTCTTAGCTGCCACATCACATTACTAACTCATGTTCAGCCTGTGAGCCACTAAGACTCCTAGATCCCCCTTTACACATACTGCTATCAAACCAGGTGTCACCCATCCTATACCCATGCATTTAATTTTAACTTCCTAAGTGTTGTGCCATACATTTCCCCCTGTTGAAATTCATTTGTGTTAGTTTTGGCCCTTTCTAATCTGTTAAGGTCATTTTGAATTCTGATCCTGTCCTCTGGGATATTAGTAATCCCTCCTAATTTAATGTCATCTGCAAATTTTACAAGCATGCCCTTGGGGTTATCATCATCCAAGTCATTAATACAAATGATGAATAGCACTGGGCCCAGAACAAAACCCTGTGGCACCCCACTAGTCACTTCTGGAGCATTTCCAAATGAGGGCGACTAAAATGGTGTAGGGAAACCCTGTCCTGTGAGGAATGACTTAGGGAGCCTGGAGAAGAGAAGGTTAAGAGGTGATGTGATAGCCTTGTTTAAATATTTGAAGGGATGTCATATTGAGGAGGGAGCAAGCTTGTTTTCTGCTGTTCTAGAGAACAGGACCGGGAACAATGGATGCAAGCTACAGGAAAAGAGATTCCACCTCAACATTAGGAGGAACTTCCTGACAGTAAGGGCTGTTTGACAGTGGAACACACTCCCTTGGAGAGTGGTGGAGTTTCCCTCCTTGGAGGTCTTTAAGCAGAAGATGAATGGCCATCTGTCGGGGATGCTTTGATTGAGATTTCCTGCATGGCAGGGGGTTGGACTGGATGGCTCTTGTGGTCTCTTCCAACTCTACGATTCTACGATTCTATGATTCTTTACAGGATGAGGAGGAACCATTGTTGAGTACCCCTTGCGTTTGGTCAGCCAGCCAGTTACAAATCCACCTAACAGTCATATTACCTAGCCCACATTTTACTAAATTTTCTTTTTGCAAGGATATCATGGGGGATCTTGTCAAAGGCCTTACTGAAATTAAGATATGCTACATCCATAGCATTCCCTTCATCTACCAAGTTTATGACCCTTACAGAAAAAGTATTTTTTATTCATCTGAATTTGTTAGCTGCCTTGGTAACAAAAAATGAATGTTGAAAGTGCCATGTACAAAATCAGTAAACATACATCTACTTGATTATAATGGGAGACAAGTGAGTTCTTAAATTCTGGGACTAGCATCCCTTTCAGTTTTTATTAAATCTTGGGCTGTTAACTATGAATGGAAATACAGCTATTCAGATGGCAACATGTCATATATAAAAACCTAGCAGACCAACTATTAGCATAATCCTGATGAAAATGGCTCACATAAGGTCTTGTAACCTGTCTTCTCCATCTTCTGTAATAAGGTTTGAGCTGCATCATTTTGCTTGGCAGCCATCAATGAACTCAGGATTTCATAAGATCAGTCTAGGCAACATATGAAGTCTATTCCACTCCTAGTCAATCTGTTGCTAATATTTTCCTTGTGGCTAAAAACTGGAGGTACAAAATAAATTATTTAATTATTAAATCACAAATATAGGAGCATACAAGAGAAGAAAAGGTTCAGAAGGCTGTTCTCATTTATCTCCTGTGTTTTGGTTATGTTGGCCTTTCATTGATAATTTCTGTGTTGCAGTCATCCTAATAGACTAAATGGTAGTGTTTTAGAATTCATGTTAACATTAATTACAAATAGGTTCATATTCATGTCTGTCTAGCTTGAATATACACTTCAGAAAGATTATGGGTGGATGCACTTAATTTATTCTGTCTCTGGAGCTGCCTGGATCATATTTTTAACTAGCCTTGTTAAATGATCACCATTTATTTGTTCATGAAAGAGGTTGTACAAGATCTTATGAATTCACTTTATACTTTTCCTCTGGTTTGTAGTGGATAGCAGAACTATTTTTGGCATATTTCTTTTTTCACCACATAATGTGGGAGACATAGCAGCCTCCTTCTTATTAAAATTTTATTTGCATTGGTCTGGAAGTGAGTTGGCAATACATGGATGTTTCTCAGAAGTAGTCATGTGTAAACCTTTCTCATCATAATATTTTGACACAAAATGACATGCAGCAGTTGTGGTACTATGAGTTTACACACCAGAACATTAAAATCAAAGACAGTGGTGTATTGGCTTAGTTGTTATAGTAAGGCTGAGACAACATGAAGCACCCTTCATGTTCTGGAGGCTAAATCCAATGTTAGCCCCAAACAGAAGAGATCCATTGAAACCAACAGGATTGAGTAGCATGTCCTATTCATTTCAATGGGTTTGCCCTAATTGGAGGTAATACTGAATCCAGAAGTCAATTATTAAAATATTTTTTAAAATATATGTTACTTATGTTGACCAGTGTGTCATCTCTCTTTATGTGAAATGGGTCACTTGGTAATGCATGTAAAAGACTACTATAAAAATGCTCCCCGACCCCATTTTATTCTTTCTGTGCAAGTCTATGGAGATGTTATCCACAATTTGAATACAAATTGTTCCATAGAAAGTGGGGAAGTCAACTAGCAAAGTATTTTTTTACACTCATGGCAAATGAATGCTGTAGTGCTGATTTCCATTTTTATTACTACTTCTGTTACCACCAAAAGGAATGATATGCTAAGGAAACCAGAGGAGGTGAAATGGCTGATGCGCTGCTGCCAATGGAGCTATATTTGCCAGCACATGCTGCAGGCCAATGATGAATTTTAAGGCTGGAGGGAATACGAGTGAAAGGTGTGTGTGTGTGTGTGTGTGTGTGTGTTACAGTAAGGGAGAGAAAGGATAAAACTGTGCTGATTATGATGGGGATTGTCAATATCCACATATAACTAGTGAAAGTGCCACAGATAGATACGTATAGATAAGCTGCCCACGATATTAGTAATATTGCCAGAGAGAGTATGGCCGGTTTACAGACCGGCAGTTTAGTGCGTGTTTGCCACGCACTAGGGTTACGAAAGGGCGGGTGCGGCCGCACCACCCTAACCCTAGTGTGTGGCGAACACGCACTAAACGGCGGCGGCCCTACCGCAAGCCGCCGCCGTGAGTACGTCATGCCGCGCCGCCCCGCCTCTAGACGGGCGGCGCGTCCATGACGTAAGTAGCTCCGCGCCAGGGGCGCTTAGTGCGCCCTGGACACGGAGCAGAAGGAGCTCCTTTCGGAGCTCCTTCCGGGTTTAGTCCCGCTGGGCGCAGCCGCTGAAGGCTGCGCCCAGCGGCTAAACGAGAAAGGGGCCAAGCGGCTCCTTTCCTCTGCTCCCTGGCCGCCGCGGGGGTGTCCCTGGGGCTGAAGCCCAGGGACACCCCTTTTTTCAGGCTGCGGGGAAGCGGCCTTTGCCGCTTCCCCGCAGCCCGAAAAGCGGCGGATCGGGGCCTCAGCGGCTGCCGGTGTACCGCTGAAGCCCGATACTCTGGGGAAAGGGGCGGGGCCAGACCACCCCAAATTGGCGTGTATCCCCGCCAAAGAGAGAGAGAAAGAGAGAGAGAGAGAAACTGAGGCCCCATTCCCAATGGCCCATTTAACGTGGTGGAACTGGGTAGATCCAGATGCCCCTCCCCCGAATCTCTCCGTTGCGTGCCCACTGTCGATTTGAGGGCATTTTAAAACCTGAATGCCTTATTGGCTTTAACTTGAAGGCGCCCTGCTGTCATCAAGCGATCGTCATAGGTGACGTTTGCAGGGGCATTGGAAGTGTGGTTCCCCCCTCCTTTTTTTTTAAAGAGCCATGCACAAAATGCCCCAAAGTGTGCACATTTTGTTCAAAATTTAAAATCTCTTTTGTGTGTGTGTGTGTGTGTGGGTGTGTGTGTATGGGCATTTGGGTCAGTGCAGGTTATGATCTGCCCTTGGCCCCAATTTTCAACCCCAAAATGCAAGTTAATGCATCCGGTATCCCCCACTCCTTGCCACCCCAGAATGCCTCATACACAGGCAAGAAGAATAATAATAATAATAATAATAATAATAATAAGAAATTCCTCACTAGAAATGCCAGAAAAGGGATGAATGGCCAGGCAATATCTTTTTTGCTTTTAAAAGCAATTCAGGGCTACCCTGAAGAGACAGTAGCAAAAGCATATATCGTTTTGACAAATTGCCTAATTTACAAGAGCAACAAATGTAACATTAGAATTGTAGGATTGATTGGCAAAGAAAAAAGTCTAGCCCATTTTGCAAACATTTCCCTTTGCGGGAAGCCAGCAAATAGAAGGGAAAGTGAACAAGCAACTAGCCATGTTCTATCCATCTATATATCCTGACTCAAGCAAAAAACAACACATAACACATATTTTTGTTAAAAATAATTTTAAAAAATAAAAAAAAAAGGGGGGGGAGGGTGCCTGATGGGAGCTCCGTTCATGCCCTGCCTTTGACCTGACCTGACCTGATCCTTTTCTCCTCTCAGAGAGAGGTTTCCATTGCCTTCCGCTGAGGCGGAGAGAGATGACTGTCAGTTCCAACGACCCATGAAATCAATTGGGAATAAAAGGGAAATGCAGCACAGGTATTCGCTGACTGTAGCATCCGCAGATAACACAAATAATAATAATAATAAGAATAATAATAATAATAATAATAATAATCCAGGAACAAGAGGAAATGAAAAGTAGAACAAGTAAGCACCCAAAAAATCATGCACATAATTGGGGAAAGAGGCTGCGTTCTGCTGCATCCATTTCCTACTCCCCAGCTTGGCCCCACAGCCTATTTCCCTGGCAACCTCCGCCTCCTCTTTTCCTTCCGACCCTCACCTCCCCTGAAGCTGTCCGGT
>NC_056522.1:43169866-43170388 GCF_019175285.1 Sceloporus undulatus | reverse complement strand
TTAACGTGGGTGGAACTGGGTAGATCCAGATGCCCCTCCCCCGAATCTCTCCGTTAGCGAGTGCCCACTTCGATTTGAGGGGCATTTTAACCTGAATGCCTTATTGGCTTTAACTTGAAGGCGCCTGCTGTCAATCAAGCGATCGTCATAGGTGACGTTTGCAGGGGCATTGGAAGTGTGGTTCCCCCCTCCTTTTTTTTAAAGAGCCATGCACAAAATGCCCCAAAGTGTGCACATTTTGTCAAAATTTAAAATCTCTTTTGTGTGTGTGTGTGTGTGTGTATGGGCATTTGGGTCAGTGCAGGTTATGATCTGCCCTTGGCCCCATTTTCAACCCCAAAATGCAAGTTAATGCATCCTGTATCCCCCACTCCTTGCCACCCCAGAATGCCTCATACACAGGCAATAATAATAATAATAATACTAATAATAAATTCCTCACCTTAGAAATGCCAGAAAAGGATGAGATTGCCATGCATTCTTTTTTGCTTTTAAAAGCAATTCAGGGCTACCCCTGAAGAG
>NC_056522.1:43060872-43169766 GCF_019175285.1 Sceloporus undulatus | reverse complement strand
AAAGAGCCATGCACAAAATGCCCCAAAGTGTGCACATTTTGTCAAAATTTAAAATCTCTTTTGTGTGTGTGTGTGTGTGTGTGTGGGCATTTGGGTCAGTGCAGGTTATGATCTGCCCTTGGCCCCATTTTCAACCCCAAAATGCAAGTTAATGCATCCTGTATCCCCCACTCCTTGCCACCCCAGAATGCCTCATACACAGGCAATAATAATAATAATAATACTAATAATAAATTCCTCACCTTAGAAATGCCAGAAAAGGATGAGATTGCCATGCATTCTTTTTTGCTTTTAAAAGCAATTCAGGGCTACCCCTGAAGAGACAGTAGCAAAAGCATATATCGTTTTGACAATTGCCTAATTTACAAGAGCAACAAATGTAACATTAGAATTGTAGGATTGATTGGCAAAGGAAAAAAGTCTAGCCCATTTGCAACATTTCCCCTTTGCTGGAAGCCAGCAAATAGAAGGGAAAGTGAACAAGCAACTAGCCATGTTCTATCCATCTATATATCTGACTCAAGCAAAAACAAACAAACATGCACATATTTTGTTAAAAATAATTTTAAAAAATAAAAAGGGGGGGGGGAGGTGCCTGATGGGAGCTCCGTTCATGCCCTGCCTTTGACCTGACCTGACCTGATCCTTTTCCTCCAGCTAGAGGAGGTTTGCCATTGCCTTCCGCTGAGGCTGAGAGAGAGTGACCTGTCAGTTCCAACTGACCCATGAAATCAATTGGGAATAAAAGGGAAATGCAGCACAGGTATTCTGACTGTAGCATCCGCATATAACACAAATAATAATAATAATAATAATAATAATAATAATAATAATAATAATCCAGGAACAAGAGGAAATGAAAGTAGAACAAGTAAGCACCCAAAAAATCATGCACATAAATTGTGAAAAGAGGCTGCTTCTGCTGCATCCATTTCCCTACATCCCCCAGCTTGGCCCCACAGCCCTATTTCCCTGGGCAATCCTCCTCCTCCTCTTTCCTTCCGACCCTCACCTCCCCCTGAGCTGTCCTGGTTCCTTCATCCTCCTCCTCCTGCTCCGTTATAGAATGCCCTCCATGGCTCCCTTCTTCCCACGGCTCCCTCCTCCTCCTCCTCCTCCTCCTCCTCCTCCTCCTCCTCCTCCTCCATCATCACTTTCTCCACTCCCCCCCCACCTCCCTCTGACTTTTGCAGCCCAAAAGTCACCCTGATTTCCCCTTTTATCCTCTTCACCCTTTGCATCCAGATTCCCCTTTTCAGCTCTTTCCTCCTCCTCCTCCTCTTCCTCCCCCTCCCCTCAGATGAGGGGAGGGAATGCTCTGACTTCTGCCCGCCCTCTGACCTTAATCCCTCCCTGAATTTGCCCCAAACATGATCGAGGGCAAGTTCATATTTCGCAGAACCCGGGTCTTTTGAGAAAAGATGGATTTTAGCCCAATTCTGGATACCCCAGGGTAAAGGGCATTTCCTTGTGCAAGCCTCGACATGGATTGTGACAGAATCGGGCCCAATATGAACTTCACGTGGAAGAATCGATTTCAAAACCGGTGTAAAAGGTAATGTGAATGGCCCCTGAGTGTGTGTTAGATTTGGGATCATATTTTTGGCAATAGAATTCTGTGATTTGGCTGTTGGATTTTGGGTCCTGTGCTCACCATCCTGGGTTCCACACTGAGAGAAAGGCTGGATATAAATTAAACAAATTAAACAAATTAAAATAAATAGATGTTGTCAAAGTGTGATTTCTCTGTAGCTAAGGTACTTTCTTGAGAAAAGATACATGCATATCCTGTAATAACTGTACTTATATCAGAAGATGTTTTGGAGTAGCACATTTTTGAAGGGTTGCACATTTTCTATTAGTGCATGCACTAAAACAATTATTTGGAATCATGACAATCAATCAGAGAATCCAGATAATCAGGTGCTAAAATGATTACCTGGAAAGTCTGTCAGGTGGGCCAATGTAGACAAGCATTGCTGTGTGATGTTCACTTTAAATTTAATTGCACAGCTAATCCTAGCTCTTGGTGACACATTTACCCTGTGGACCATTGAATTGTTTTGTGTCCATACAGACTTCCATTCAGAGGTGACATACCCCCATGTCCAGTTTGTTTTCAAAAAGCCACTGTGCATAAACAAACGGCAAGGAGCCATTACATGACAGAATGTGGGAAGAACTATATATAGCACAGGCTTTATCTAATTGGCCTGGTGATGCTGAGGAATGTTATGGACAGTGCAAGACCCTGTGCAAGAGCTAATATACCTCTAGTTGTTCAATTGAGCTCAGAATGCAAGTTCAGACTCTCTCACTTGTCCTTCTTGGCATGCAGAGTATAAAGCAGAGTGTTAAATGTCAATGAAATACATTCTTGTAATACTAATAATTAGTAGTCAAGCTGCACAAGTACTTATGAGAATGATAGGCACTTTCCCCTGCATCACATCACACAAACAATACTGCAATATTTTAAAGACTCTTTATGCACAATGTACAACAAAAAAATCAATCCACTCCAAAAGACAAATAAATAATGTAGTGATTAGCTTTTTTGTTTGTATAACTGGAAATTGTAAGTGCCTTTCACTGGCAGCATAATAAGGACTAATTGCTTTATTAACCTTAACCAAAACAATCCAGGCATATAAGGGCAAGTGAGATAAAACAATGGCTATTGTAGGGAAGTGTATTTACTGCCCAGGTTGTGGATGGTTGTTTTGTTTAGACCACAGTTGCCTTTTGGGGGAAACTCTTGAGTTTTTCTGCATGTCTATCAACTAAATGCATTGGATTTAAACTCCCATTACTGCCAGCCAATGTGTCTATTCTGGCTGGGGACAGTAGTGTCATTAGGCTTGGTTTCATCTAGTGTAGTAACTCATGGTGTTACCCCCTGCCATTGACCTCCTCCCATACCACACCATTTGTTGTTGCTGTGTATCTTGATGTTGTTTCCAACAAGTTCCTTCAGAGGAGGTTTACTACTGTCGTCCTCTGAGGCTGAGAGAGTGTGATTTGCCCAAGGTTTACATTTCCAAGCCAGAATTCGAACCCTAGTCTCCAGAACACACCCCTATCCTTCAGCCAGGCTGGTGGGGGGGGGGGGGCAGAGACCTCACTGCTCTGGCAAGGAGGAAAGAGGGTATCTCTCCATCTCCCTCAGCCCCCCCCTACCTTCCAAACAAACTTGGAGTGGGGAGGAGAACTCCTTGCTCTCTGCCCTGACTGGGAGGGAGGAAAGTGTCTCTTGGCCCCCTGAGCCGCATACACACACACACACACACACACACACACACATCTACCTTTAGCTAGGCTCAGGGGATGGGGGAGATGCTCTCCTGCTCGTTGACAGTGACTGAGACAGAGTAGGTTGTCTTTCCACCCCTTTAGCCCCATCTCATGCACTCCCCCTCATGCCATTCATCCAGATTAAGCAGGCAGAGACATGCTTTCCTTTCTCGCAGAAACCAGCAGCAAGTGGGAGAGCTTTTCTCCCTCTGCTGAGCACTTTTCTGGATCAGTGGTGTCACACCACTTAGGATGTCACCCAGTGCAGTCTGCACCTCCCACATCCTTCTAGTGACACCACTGGCTGGGGGTAAAGGCAGTCATAGCAGTGAAAGGCTCATGAAAAGAAATACTTGCAACCAATACAGGAATAATATGGCCTGCTATTCACTTTGATGTCTTCAGTGAAGGAAAATGAAAAAAGAGAGAACATAAAAACAGCAATGGATCTTCTTTGCTGTCAGGAAGGGTGGGATCATTTATAACAATTTTTAATATAGATACATATACTCTTTCTTTCTTAAAGGGGGGCTGTCTTCTAGTAATGGAACAAGCAGATAGGTGGCAGTAGCATTTGTCACAACTGGCTAACTGAGCAGGTAAATGGCATTTGAACTTTAGGCTAATGTACTACGTAAAATGTTCAAGGTTTCATGTGAGAGTCCATTCCTCAAACAGCTTGGAATATTACTTTTAAAAGTACTTATTTAAATTTACTTTTAATGCAGTTCATTAAAATTCTATATCCAAGTTTGCAAAAATAGTTGTTACTGGATTTGCAATTTGAAAAAGTAAAATTAAGTAGTTCTTTTCTTTTCTTCTTTTTAAAAACAGTTACTGTTATATTGCAAAAGGAGTAACTTATTCTTCATTATGTTACGGTTGTAATGTTAACCTAGCTATGTTACTGAAAACAAATTAATTACAAACAACTCATTATTGGTAATGTGTTAATTCCATATCCTGAATTAGGAAAATAGCAATCTGTTGTTATACTGTGTCAGACCATTGGTCCACCAAGCCCAACAATTCCCACATATGGGCTATTAGGGCAGTGCGTACTGGAAAGCTCTTACACCTTTCAGTTAATTTGACTCACCCCAACAGTCACTTCTAGAAGCCACATTACCATATTTTCCCCTCTGTCTTCTTTCCTGCTTCCTGGAGCATTCTTGTCATGGACCATTGCTAGAGGCTCCCACTGGAATGTGGCACATAGAGCTATCACACGTGGCAGGGCTTTTTGGGTGGCTATGGAACTCCCTTTTGGGAGTTGCACATGGATCAAATTCCATTCTACAGTCTTATAATGTGATAATGTAAAACCTGAATATGTTCTTTAATACTTTCTACAGAGGGCCAGCATGGTCTAGTGGTTTGAGTGTTGGACTATGACTGGAGACCAGGGTTCAAATCCTGGCTCAGCCATATAAGTCACACTCTCGCAGCTTCAGAGGATGGTGATGGGAAACCCCCTCAAACTACATGATAGAGTCGCCATAAGTTGGAAGTGACTTGAAGGCCTATAAGAACAACAATAGGTACACAAGATAACATAAAATTCTTGTTGCTAATTTCCATCATGTTGACTATGACATACTGTATGGTGACCCATGAATGAGAGACCTTCACATCACTCTGCTCAGGTCTTGCAAACTCAGTGCCATGGCTTCCTTGATTGAGTCTATCTACTTGTAATGTGGTCTTCCTCTTTTTCTACTGCTTTCCACTGTTGTTGTTGTTGTTGTTGTTGTTGTTGTTGTTGTTGTTGTGTGTGCCTTCCGGTAATTGTTCCTTGTTGATGCTAATGGTAATGGTATGGTAATACATATATACCATTGGTCCAATGGTTCATATTTATTTGATTTAACTGGTTGTGTATTTGAAAATAAGTGGCTGCATTGCTTTCACAGATTAGAAGGAGTGAAACAAGCAGATACAAGACTATGGCCTGTTACAGACAGCCAAAATAAAGCTGCTTCGAGTCACAGTGGAGGTATTGTGTTTCAATGATGCATGCGTCCTAAGAGTCCAGAAGTCGCACCAAAGCCACTCTCCAGCCCTAGGGACCGGAGCGTGGCTTTGGTGCGGCCTCTGGACTCTTAGGACGCATGCATAATTGAAACACCATACCTCCACTGTGACTCGAAGCAGCTTTATTTTGGCTGCCTGTAACAGGCCTATGTTAATGTTACGGCTAATAACTGAGTTATGGTACAGTTGAATCAGGATTGTTTTTACTTAAAAACCATGCCTTATAGTTACTGCCTTCCCTGGAGAATATTCCCATTGATAGGCTTGCAGGAAACCTATGCTTCAGTAGAATACATATAAGGGATTGTTCTCAGCAGGACTTTTTTCTAAGAGGAACTACATTCTGGGAGAAAGCCATACTCTCCCTTCCTCTGAGATTCAGGGTTTTTACTTTGAGAATGAGTTACACACTACAGTGTGACTTAGAAACACAACAGATTTAAGCAATACAGTTGATGGAGCACAAAAGACAGTAAAAATTACAGTTGATCATCATACTAAAAAGATGGTTAACGTTTCTGAAGAAGACCAAGTTATTTCTCAGCATACCTGCTAGGATCCAGTTGGCTGGTTGACTATAGGGAAAGCCCTAATGTATTTGGCTTTTCATCCAACTCTAATAGTCTTAACTTGTGAAGTCATTATCCTTCCTGGTCATAAAAGGAGGTGCAATTTGTAAATTGAATAGACTGTAGCAGTCTGTTCATCCCTCCCAGAAGAAAATGCATAGTCAGTTTTCTTGTTTGGCCTGGGATTATTATAGTGATAATAACCCATGTTCTGGGGGCAGGGGAGGATTATTGCATGTTATGCTAAATAAATATGAATATTAGATTTTGATGCATAAGACAGGAAAGGAGTCTGTAGCCACATCCGGAGAATTCATAATGGACAAGCTTGGGATGATGGTGGCCTGAAATCTGTCTTGGAAAAACCAAGCTTTATTCTAAAGGCAAACTGGAATTTTGCAGCCCTCTCCTGCTGACAAGGAAAAGGTTTCTTGATTGAGAGCAATCAGGGCTTAACTGTCTTGTTTGCCTCTATGAAATGGAGACCTGCTCAACCGGCTCAGACTGGTACCCCCACCCCACTGTGAGATATCCTGCAGCCTTCAAAGAAGTTGGCCAACACTGAATTTTAAAGAGGATAAATACCTGTACTTGACTGGCATTTTTCTGTGTATGCAGCCATTTTCTTTACATGCTCAGACCACTTAAAATACATTATCAGACTGGTGGCACAGTGGTTAAATGCCTATGCTGCAGCCACTCACTCACAAACCATAAGGTTGTGAGTTCAATAACAGCCAGGGGCTCAGGCTCAACCCAGTCTTGCATCCTTCTGAGGTTGCTAAAATGAGTACCCAGCTTGTTGGCAGCAATTAGTTTACATATTGTAAACCACTTAGGGAGTGCTTAAGTGCACTGATAAGCGGTATACAAATGTGCTTGCTGTTAGTTTTTTGTGGGTTTTTCGGGCTATGTGGCCATGTTCTAGCAGAGTTTCTTCCTGACGTTTCACCAGCATCTGTGGCTGGCATCTTCAGAGAATGTTTGCCTGGAAAGGACTTGGCTATATATATTCTGTGAACTAGAAAGGCAGGAGTGATTTGCATGTATATTGTTTGTTGCTAATGGCAGGCCTCAGGGTGTGAGGGTCTGCACAAGAGGATTAATGTTTGCTCATTGTCTGCTGGGAGAGTTCTCACTTGCATTTGTTGTGTCTTTATCTTGCTATCTTTCAGGACTGGTAGCGAAACCTTGTTTACTTTAAGGGTTTCCTCTTTCCTGTTGAAATTGTCCAGGTGTTTGTGGATTTCAGTGGCTTCCCTGTACATCCTGTAGTGGTTGGCATGGTCCAGAATTTCAGTGTTTTCAAACAGTATTTTATGCCCAGGATGGTTTGTGGCATGTTCTGCTACTGTTGATTTTTCTGGCTGGCCCAGTCTGCAGTGTCTCTCGCGTTCCTTGATTCTTGTTTGCACGCTGCATTTGGTGATCCCTATGTAGGCTTGTCCGCAGCTGCATGGTATGCGGTAAACTCCTGCGGCTGTGAGAGGGTCCTTGGCTGAGTGAAACATTTGCTGGATTTTCTTCGTCAGTTTGTAAACCATTTGCAGTTGCTATTGCTATTGATCTCTGCCCTTTTGCAAGCACATGTTTAAGTGATTTTTTGCCCCACTCAGAGGGGTTCCCTTTACCTGCAGAAGAAAAACCTCCAAGTCAGAAAGACCTTTAAAACAGACCAGAGAGAGAATCCCTCTCTTGGATGTCTCATTGACCTTCCCCTCTCTTAGACCTGAGGGTGAGAAAATCCATGTGTGTGTTTAGTACCTTAAGCTTAGCTTAAGACCATTAGATGCTGTCCCCCCCCCCCCCCTTGCTTACTTTGAAAAACAGATTGCATGGAATATAGACTGCTTTATTGGTTTCTGCTACTATCTTTTTCTGTCTTTTAAATAAATAAATAATTGTTTTTGCTGCAAAATCAACTTGTCTCTCTACCTCATTTTTACTTTGGTTAATTGTCTGTTTTTAAAAACATCAGCCTGCAAGGTCCTGCAGAGATAGTGCCTAGAACAGCACTCCCACCCCATGGGTAAAGGCGGTGTATTGCTTTTAATACTTGAAGGATAGTTCGAGCTTAATTTGCTCTTGGATTCATTTATGTGTCTTTTGACAGTCCATAATATCCATAAAATTCTCCAGCACACATTTCAAATTAATTGATTCTCTTTCTATTAGTCATCTTCATTGTTCAGTTTTCACAACTGTCATACAATCCAGTTTCCCCTATACTAACATGTGTGCGGTGAATACATAGGAAATAGCGGTCTTAATGACGGTCATCATATATTTGGCCTTTAAAAAAAAAATAACAGCATGTTTTATGTATAGCAACAGTGCATATTATCCAACCCAAATAAGTCCACAACCAAACTATTAATGAACACATAAGAAATAACAGAGAAGAAAAGTTGAGATTAACTATAAACATAAATAAAGGAATTTAAATTTCTAATCTTCCCAGCAACTCTAAATAATGTTAAATCGAAAGCTAATATCTTATCTGTTAAAGACCACATATTCCTTTACAGCCAGGTTAAGACTGGAATAAATCTTGGTATAATAAATTTATTAATTGTTTCATGAATGTTCTCCCTCCTATAGGGAGGAAGGGTTGCTGTTTTTGCTGCTGCCTTTGACCTTAGTGAAACCCTGCTCTTTACAGAACTGAGTCCCTGACTCAGCAAGCACTGCTCTCCATTCAGCACAGATGTTTTGCCTCTCTGGGGGATAAAACAGGACTTTTCACAGGGCACTACTATACAACACCCAGGCAGAGGGAGAAAGGACCACAGAGACTATTTGGAGGCTGTAAGGAGGAAGAGGTTGCTATATTTGCTGTTGCCTTGGACCTCTGCTTTCCTATTGGGTTTTGGCCCTTTGCAGGACTGAGGCTCTGACTCAGCGGGCTTGCACTGGGTACAGAGGTGAGGGCCTGTTCTTTTCCTGATAGAGATAAGGATTTGTTACCTGCTTTGATCCTCCCTGCTTTTATCATCCACCTGTCTATTGTACTGTTTCCTGAGGTTTAAAATGCTGCTGCTGAATGCCAGATTGGTAAATGGAAAAACAAGTCCCATTCAGGATTTGATTCTGGATGGGTATGCTGACCTGGCTTGCATGGTGGAAACCTGGTTTGATCAGACTGGGTGGAGTGTTAATCTCTCAGTTGTGTTCACCAGGATTTTCTGTGCAGCAGCAAGTGAGACCTGGAAGGCAGGGAAGTGGAGTTGCTGTGATCTATCATGATTCTATCCCCCTGACCAGATGCACTCTCCCGCATTCTACTGGCTTACAAGGTTAAAATATACAGTCCAAAGTCTCAACCCACCCCCCATCCTGCCGACACTGAACCTGGCTCGGTACCATGTGCGCAGCCAGCGCCTCAGACTCAGCTGTCTCCACGCCCTGACTCTCGGGCCCGACCAGACACAGCCACCTTGCTGCAATATGCCTGAACCCTACCAACTTTCGGAGGGTGAAGAAGAAGGCTCTCCTTTCACCCATGTGGTGTTACCAGACTGACTCTCCCAGACATTGGAGGTCGCTTGTTTTGATGATGAACAGGACTATGACACTTGCTCTGTCCTAGTGGAGCCCGCCAGACGGGATGTTGTCTTTGGCCAGGCCATGGGGACTTATTTTCTGCCTCTTGACCCTCTTAGAGGTCTGTGGAGGCTGGTTTGTCTCCACTTTTCAACTGGTCGAACCTCTTCTGCCTCCTCCAAAGTCTTCGGCTGCATCCATTCCACCTCAGTCTTGCCTCTCCTCAGCTTCCCGAGTGGAACCAGTTCGACCCATAAGTCGACTTTAGCCATCTGTCTGCAAGTGCGCCCTTTGCTACCGGTACCGGTAACTACTCAGGCCCTCTCAACTCGCACCAGGACCCGGTCAGCTTCTGCTGAATCCGGAGACCACTCTGACTCAGACTACACTCATGCTCAGCAGTCTCAGTCTCTTGCGGTCCTTGATGCTACCTCTCCTTCAGATGACATTTTTTCCTTCTTGGAACAAATGATTCGGATGGGCAAGACCCTACACATTGAAGTCCTCCATGCGGACTCCCAGGCGCTCGATCTGATTGATGAGAGCGTTTGTGACAAGGTCCCAACTCCAACCGCCATTGCCTTTCTGCCGTCTTTGTCCAAAATTGCAAAGAGCTCTTGGCCTGCTTTGCCTTTGGCCCAACCTTCCACCAAGAAACTTGACAATCTCTACCGCATCACACTTCCGGAAGAGACTTGGTTGTTCGAGCATCCTCACCCGAATTTGGCAATTGTGGAAGCCTCCCATGTCCACTCAGCCCCAAAGACAGCTCTGACCCCCAACGACAAGGAGGGTCATAAGCTTGACACTATGGCATGGAAATCTTAAGCCTCCACAGTCTTGGACCTTAAGATCCAAAACTACTCAGCGTGTATGGTTGCCTACCAACAGCAGCTTTGGGAGAAGGCTCTTCCCTTGTACGAAGACCTCCCTGAGGACAAGAAACGGATAGCCATGGCCATCCATGCAGAAGCATATGCATTGGCCTTGCACCAGATCTCGGCAGCCTGACACTCGGCTGACTGTGCTTCCTGACAACTCTCGAGCGCCCTGGCCCTCTGACGTCATGCGTGGCTAAGGTCTTCAGGCCTAACACCTCAAGCCAAACAGGTCATCGAAGAGCTCCCCTTTGATGCTACGGGACTCTTCCATATGGAGACTGATGAGAAGTTGGATTTCAATAAGAAAATGAAGAACACAGCCCCTAAATACAGTATGTCTTCCTCTTTGACTTCTCGCCCTCCTTTCTCTCAACGCCATTTGGGATGGAAAAGACCTCACTACCCCCTCCCCAACCAGGGTAGATCCAACCAGTCTTCAGATATCATTCTCACCACTCCCTCCTCAGATACCCTTCTCGACCAAGTGCGCTCTCTTCTTCAAAAAGGGGCCATCGAGCCCGTCCCTCCGTCCCAAACCCGACATTGTGTTTTCTCTCAGTACTTCATTGTCTTGAAAGCCACAGGTGGCCTCTGTCACATCTTGGACTTGCATTTTCTCAACTCTTTTATTGCCTATAGACGTTTCCATATGGTAACCTTGGCCTCCATCTTGCCTCTCCTGCAAGAGTCAGATTGGTTGGCCACCTTGGATCTTCGGGACGCCTATTTTCACATCAGCATCTGGGAGGCCCACCGGGACCTACTCACCTTCTCCGTCAGTCCCAACTGTTTTTGGTACTGAGTACTTTTGGACTTTCCTCTGCACCAAGAGTTTTCACAAAATGCATGGCTGTCGTAGCAGCATACCTCCACCAACAAAACATCATCATCTTTTCTTACCTCGACGATACCCATCTCGAATCTGCACTCTCCCTTCTTCACCACTTGGGACTCATGCTCAACATAAAAAAGTCCACCCTCTGCCCAAGCCAGCAGGTGCGTTTTATAGGGGCCATGTTAGATTCCATGACCTGCAGAGCATACCTTCTTCACGACAGGTTCCTCAACCTCAGGTCTTCAATTCAACACTGCCTTGCCTTCAGGCGCATAATAGCGCGAACAGCTCAGGTCGCCCTCGGCCATATGGCATCCACGACATATGTCACGCCATGGGCTCGTCTTCGCATGCGTCTCTTCCAGTCATGGCTCCTCTCAATCATCAACCCTGTTTTCAAAAATCCACGAAAGTGGATCACCATTCTGATGCCAGTGGCCCAATCTCTCAGCTGGTGGCTCAATCCACACAATGTCTTGTTTGGCGTGCCCTTTGTACCACCGCAACTCAGACTTCACTGATCATGGGCGCCTCAAACATGGGCTGGGGCATTTTGACAACCACTCTGTCAATGAGAATGGTCCTCCAAGGAACGCCGACTCCACATCAACGCTCTCGAGATGTTAGTGGTACAGAAGGCACTGAAGGCATTCCAACCCTCCCTTTGAAACCAGGTCATCGTCCTCCTCACGGACAACACAACAGTGATGTATTACATTAACAAACAGGGAGGTACCAGGTCAGCCACCCTTCCTGGCCATACCCTACAAGTCTGAAACTGGTGCATCCGGAAAAGGATCACCTTGCAAGCCATACATCTCCCTGGAGAGGAAAACAAGCTCACAGACAAGCTGAGCAGGGCTCCAGACTCTTGTCATGAGTGGCAACTGAATCCTCAAGTTGTCCTTCACCTCTTCTCTCTGTGGGGTAGCCCGGACATCGACCTTTTTGCCTCTCATCTCAACTCTCATTGCAACCACTTCTGCTCCAGGATCCTTTCACCTCGGTCCTGAGGGGACGCCTTCCTCTTCTAGTGGTCTGGCAAAAAGTTCTACGCCTTCCCCCCATTTCCTCTAATCACCAGAGTGATAGCCAAGCTACGCACTGACAGATCGGACACGATCCTGATCACCCCTTGGTGGCCGAAACAGTCGTGGCTCGCTCACCTTCTCCATCTCTCCAACAACCGATTCCAGCCTCTGCCACTTCGTCCTGACCTCCTGACCCTTCACGACGTTGGATTCGTCACCCCAATGTGGACACTCTCTGTCTCATGGCATGGAGGATTCTGCCTTGACTCATTTCTCAGTACCAGTCCGAGAGGTCATCCTGGCTTCTCACAAACCTTCCACTTAACGCTCCTATGCCCTTAAGTGGGTAAATTTTTGGCCTTTCTGTCCTCAATGGGACTCACCTCTTCAGAAGTCAATGTCTCCGTTGTCTTGGACTTCCTCTATCATCTCTCAGGATCTGGCCTCTCCATTTCCTCCTTAAAATGCTGCCTTGCGGCCATTTGTGCCTGCTACCAATTTTCCAGCCGACCATCCTTCTTCACCGACTGACTTGTGAAGAAATTTTTCAGAGGCCTTGCCAACCTGAGGCCACCGACAGTGATCTCAATCCCAGCTTGGGACCTCCAGCTTGTCTTGGTAGCTCTCGCTACCTCACCCTTTGAACCTCTGGCTTCCTGTGACCTCAGGCTCCTCACTTGGAAGACAGCCTTTTTGGTAGCCATTACCTCAGCAACGCTGAGCCAGTGAATTCTTTGCCCTCTGTACAGACTCTCCATATTTGAATTTTTTTAAGGACAAGGTTGTCCTCCATCCGGACATTTCCTTTCTACCAAAGGTCGTGCCCACCTTTCATCTCAGTCAAGACAACATTCTCCCAATGCTAGTCCTGAACCCGACCACCGACACCGAGCGCCGGCTCCACTCCCTCGATGTCAGATGGGCGCTAGCCTTCTACCTCGACAGGATTTTGTCCTCTCGTCATTCTCCCAGACTTTTCGTCTGTTATTCCAACCCCAAAATGGGGCTTCCAGTCACATCTCAACATTTCTCCAAATGAGTGTCTTCCACAATCCTCTTCTCCTATGGGATATTTTTGGGAAGACGCCGCCTGCTTGAATTTGAGCCCATTCCACCAGGGCAGTAGCTTCATCTTCAGCCTTCATTTCCAATAATTCCCTTAGAGGACATTTGCAAGGCTGCGGTTTGGTCACAACCTTTGACCTTTATCAAGCACTATAGACTTGATACCAGACACCCAACGTGAAGAAGCCTTTTCGGCACTCATTAAGGTTAATTGGCACTTGTCAAATAACTGACAATCACATGATTTTCTGGTTTATATCTTTTTTTTTTACCAGAACACTCCCTACTCCATGAGGTGACCAGCTTGCGAGTCTAACCCATTGGTGTGCTTCACAGAGACCACGAAGAAGAAGGACAGGTTGCTTACCTGTAACTGTAGTTTTTAGAATGGTCATCTGTGAATCCACACAAATCCTGCCCATCCTCTCCTCTGTCGTGTCCTTCTCTCTTCCTTGTCTGCTCTTACGGCAGACCTCTTTTGGAACTGAGAAAGGGCAGGAATAACAAAATAATTCTAATAATGTTTCACACTTTAAATTACTGCTCAGGCAGACTGCACTTTGTTAAAAAATAAAAACAATGGACAATGGCAGCATTTTCCTTTCCCCTTTTCTCTCTGCTGAGGATATACATACTTACCCAATTCATGCAGCTGTCAAAATGAGCTGTGAAGGTCACTCAAGTGAGCAATCATAGTATATAGTTGTTTCACAATACCAGATAGAGCACAAATAAATACAAAAGTCATTTGAATGAATAAGATCCACTTGACATGGGATGACAGGGTCATAACTAATAGTAGCCCTCCATGAACTGGCATGACAGTAGCATTTACAATAATGTAAAGTGCTATACTTTCCTCACTTAGTTGGATGGTTTATTTCTGTAGTGGTCTAGGAATTGCCTGGATCTGTTTAGAGCAAATTTGCCAACTGGGCTCCAATCTGGTAGCATCACATTCAAAGGTGACTCTAAAAAAACTTGTTGTAAGGGTGTAACACTGACCTTGAAAGCAGAAAATAGGATGTCTGCTGTTCTTTGACAGTTTCATCTGTAAAGCCTATTTAGCATTATTTCAGTATTTTCTAGAGAAGCTTATTTTCTAGCACAGACAATGGTTACAAATAATGGCTAGATAATTTAGTTCCTAGGTTTGGGTATGCTCTTTAGAACCTCTACACACTTTAGATTAGGATTCTGCATTTCCCTCTGTCTCTTTTTAAATAGAATTAGTGGATTGACATTTTGCTTTAAATACATATGGCAGTATTGTTTGCTTGTCCTTGAGCATAAATCTCTGTGGATGTATACAGTATTTGCTTTTTGTTTTTTAATTTGTTCCTCCACATGAATTCAATTATTTTCCACACATAACAGAAGTTTTCAAGAACTGATGCGGCAGGACCAAGTATATCAGCACTAGTAGGCAAAGATGAAGCTATTTAACCACAACAGAACTATTTTTAAGCTTCCTCTGCACTATAGAAGCCTGCCTATTTGTGCAAAGTACAGTGAATCATCAGCTAAAAATGCTAGGGTCTGTGGGTGTTCCTTGTTGCCTCAGTGTAAATCCTTATTTTGTTTCTAGATAACCCAAAACAGAAAGTAGTTTTATAGAACCAGCATGACTTCTCTGCAGATGGATCACAATCCTGCCTCATTGTATAAGATCTTAGATGTGGTGTTGACTCCTTAATCTGCATTACACCATATGATGATGAGAATAATGCATTCCTTAAGGGCTAAAATAATGTCAGCACTGTAGAGGCATCGTTACTTCATCAACAGTATCAACATTTCAGTTTTTCTGTTATGTATCTAAACTATAGGACATGTAAGAAGGACATTGGGCTAGATGTTTCTGTAGTATGCATGTGTGCCAGTCTATCCATCTGCTCTTTGAGTCCTACAGTGTACAATTAACATGGCACTTCTTCTTGATCACTTCAGTTTTAGTACCATATTTTCTGAGCTCTTGTGTGATACTGGCATTGCAGCAGGTGTCCAGGGGAGGAGGCATGGAACACCATTCCCACCCACCATCAGCTGCATGTGGAGTCTGTGAAAAGCTGTAATTGTCACATACTTGAGTGGTTACTCTGCTTAGAGAGGTATCTAAAAATAATGTTATATTTTTAGTAATGTTGGCAGGAAATGGAAGAGCATGCTATCTGGTTTGGACTCTTAAAGAGATTGCTAAAATTAAAAATTCATTGGTCAGAAGAGTGGCATTTGTCTCCCAAATCAGCTCATGTTACAGCTTCCTGCTTTTCCATCTATTGACTCCTCTGACTGGCAGGAGTTCTTCAGCAGCTTGATCTAAGACACTGCCTGTTAATTGCTTTCGAGTTGACCTTGCCTCATGGCAACCCTATGGATGAGACATCTCCAAGACCCCCTATTCTCCACTGCTCTGCTCAGGTCCCGCAGACTCATATCTGTGGCCTCTCTGATTGAATCCAACCATCTGGCATGTGGTCTTCCTCTCTTTCTACTGCCCTCTACCTTTCCTTGCATCATTGGAAACTGCTGCCAGAGGCTTTCAAGCTCAGTCCCTGCACAGGGAGCAGAAGGAGAGGTGTTTCTAGGCAGACATTTTTGACTGGGTGAATTTTTTCAAACTTGGGTGAATGTGTTTGTTCCTGAGGGAGTGAGGTTTCAGTGAGTAACTTCTGTGAGTCGCTGGGGATGGAGCTAGCAGCCTAGCTCTTTACAGCTGCTTCCTTTTGTGGGAAGACAGAGGCAAAAAAATGTGTTTAGCGGTTCTGCTTTTTCTCTATCCACTGTTAACATTTTGCCATCTTTTCCACTCAGTGGCCCTACTACAGTCTGCCCTTGCCATGCGCAGAGGATCCATTCTGGACCCCCCTGCATAAGACAAATTTTGCGTATGCTGGAGTCTCATTTATTTGAATGGCGGGGCAATCCTGCACATTGTGGCATGCATGCGCTGCCACCGCATGCATCATTTGGACCCTCGCCGCTCACCATCTGCGTAAGTTTAAAGCAGTGTACAGCGAGGTCATGTATGCTGAGGGTGGACTGTATTTCCTTCTTTTTTCTTTCGCTACAGACATAACCAGAATAGCACTTTCTATTGTTCTTAATCTCTCTAGCAAGCCTGAACTCATTCTGCACTTTAATAATAATAATAAATTTTTTATTTTTATACCGCCCTTCCATAGATCAGGGCGGTTGACAGCAAAATATCAAACAACATATACATCAGGGTTACAAACAATTACATACAAACAGAATAAAACCCCCGTTAGCCAGTCCTCTTTGCCACAGAAGAGGAAGGGAGGCCCACTGGACTTTAATCGGGGAATGCAAGCTGAAATAGAAAGGTTTTTAGGTCCTTTCTAAATTGGGCCAGGGAGGTGGCCGAGCGGAGCTCTGTGGGCAGCGTGTTCCAAAGGGCTGGGGCGGCAATGGAAAATGTCTTCCTCGCGGTGGAGGTCAACCTAGCCCCTGGCACCTTAAGTAGTTGCTGCCCAGATATTCTGAGGGTGCGGGACGGAATGTACGGGGAGAGGCGGTCCTTCAGGTATCCTGGGCCCAAGCCATTTAGGGCTTTATAGGTCATCACCAACACCTTATATTGTGCCCGGAAGCGAATAGGCAGCCAATGCAGATCTTTAAGCACCGGTGTAATATGGCTGGCCCTGGAAGTTCCAGTGACCAGCCTGGCTGCCATATTCTGTACCATTTGTAGCTTCCGGGTTTGGTATAAGGGTTGCCCCATGTAGAGTGCGTTGCAGAAATCCAATCTCGAGGTTACCAGAGCATGTACTACCGTTTCAAGGTCCCTCTGGGCCAGGTATGGGCGCAGCTGGCGAATAAGTCGAAGCTGATAACAGGTGTTCTTGACCGTCGCATTCACCTGAGCAGTCAGGTGAAGCGACGAGTCAAGAAGCACCCCCAGACTGCGCACAGAGTCCTTCACAGGGAGCGTGACCCCGTTCAGGACAGGTGGAACTACCACCATTCCTGGACCAGGGGAACCTATCACAAGTACCTCCGTTTTCTCTGGATTCAGCTTGAGTCGTTTTTCCCTCATCCAGCCCATTACTGACTCCAGACAGGCCACGAGAGGAGAGACACCATCCCCGGTCACTGCATCAGTCGGAGACATAGAGAAAATTATTTGGGTGTCATCAGCGTATTGATAACCCCGCGCCCCATGTCTCCGGATGATCTCTCCCAGCGGTTTCATGTAAATGTTAAATAGCATGGGAGACAGAATGGCTCCTTGAGGGACCCCAGTTATAAGGGCCCTCTCATCGGAGCACACGTCTCCCAGCTGCACCATCTGGGACCTCCCAGAGAGGTAAGACCGGAACCACTGGAGCGCAGTGCCCCCGATTCCCATCTCTGCCAGGCGTCCCAGAAGGATACCATGGTCTATGGTATCGAAAGCCGCTGAGATGTCCAAGAGCACCAACAGGGACACGCTTCCCCTGTCGATGCCCAGACGGAGATCATCGACCAAGGCGACCATGGCCGTCTCAACCCCGTAACCCGCCCGGAAGCCAGTTTGAAATGGGTCCAGATAATCCGTTTCATCCAAGACCGCCTGAAGCTGGATTGCAACCGCCCTCTCAATCACCTTTCCCAAAAATGGCAGCAGCAAAACTGGCCGATAATTGTTATGTACCAGGGGGTCGAGGGAGGGCTTTTTTAATAAAGGTTTTACTATGGCCAATTTTAGTTCAGATGGAAATTGCCCTTCCCTCAAAGATGTGTTAATAATCCGGCGTAGCAATAAAGTTACCGCCGGTCCCCCCTGGGCCGCTAGCCATGAGGGACAGGGATCGAGAGAGCAAGTTGTCTTCCGAACACTTCCGAGGATCTTGTCCACATCATCGGTACTTACCAACTCAAACCGATCCAGTTTAATGGAGTCCACGGAGGCTCTGGACGCCTCTACTCTAGGTTCTGCTTGAATGTTGGCGTTAAGACCTTCGCTTATCCGAGAGGTTTTATCCACGAAGAAGTTATTAAATTGGTTGCAGCAGGCCTTAGAAGGTTCAAGGATCTGGTTCGGGGCAGGAGGGAGCTGAGTTAGCTCCCTCACCACCCTGAACAACTCTGCTGGACGCGACTCCGCGGACGCGACACGAGCACCATAGAACGAGTTCTTAGCTGCTCGTATCGCCTCTCTGTAGTCCTCTAACAGTTGGTCTAGGAGAGCCTTGTCGTCTAAGCGAAGGTGTTTCCGCCAACGGCACTCTAGCCGTCGCAGTTCCCGCTTCCTCGCCCGGAGATCTTCCGTATACCAGGGCTTACGTTTGGAAGCGGGCCTGAGAGGGTGCTTGGGAGCGATACTGTGTATAGCCCTAGAGAGACCGGTATTCCAAATACAAGTCAGGGCATCAACAGAGTCGCCGTCACTTCCAACCATGTACCCCTCTAAAGCTTCCTGGAACCTTTTGGGTTCCATCAGCCTTCGAGGGTGGACCATCCTAACAGGTCCGCCATCCCTGGGGGGGATCTGGGTAGAGACCTTGATTTTTGCCTCCACCAGGAAATGATCCGTCCATGACAGGGGGGGAAACATTAGTTATTTCCGCCCACGGATTTTCCGCATCCGAACAGAAGACCAAATCAAGAGTATTACCCGCACAGTGCGTAGGACCCTGTATCAGCTGGGACAGGCCCATGGCCGCCATGGTATCCATGAATTCCCGAGCCTCACCGGGTGGAACATAGCTGGCCGTGAGGGAGATGTTGAAGTCACCCAGGACAAGTAGCCTGGGTGTCTCCAGCATCAGCTCAGCGACCAGCTGTGTCAGCTCGTTAAGGGAGTCCGCTAGCGCACGGGGTGGCCGATACACTAACAGAATCCCCAGACTGTCCCTAGCCTTTAGGGTCAGGTAAATACACTCAATATAGGATGTCTGTCGGATGTGGTTCCTGGTGAGGGACAAGGTGTTCCTATGTATCAAGGCCACACCCCCTCCCCGCCCACCTAACCTGGGCTGGTCCTTCACCGAGAACCCAGCAGGCAGGGCCTGAGCCCACACAGCATCTCCTTCAGGCCCAAGCCAGGTCTCGGTAATGCAAGCCAGGTCACAATTACTGTCCTCCAATAGATCGTGGAGGATGTGGGACTTTAGCTTTTCTGACTTTCTCCATACATGTACTAGATATTTGTTTGAGTTCTTGTTTGGTGATTTCCCCCTTTTTCCATTTCTTATACAGGCCCCTTTTAAAACTTACCTCATTTGAAAGTTCTTTAGTAATCCATCTTGGTTTCTTGAGATACCTCCCAGTTTTCTTCCTCATTGGAACGGTTTGATTTTCTTTCTCTCAGCTTTCGTCACTGTCCAGGCCTCACATCTATACATGGTGATGTGGAATACAATGGCTCAGAGTTCTATCTTTACACTTTAAGATCCTGTCCAGTTCCTTTATATCTGCCCTTTCCATTCCTATTCTTCTAATTTTTTTGGCTGCAATCTCTGTTTTGATCAATATTTGATCAAAGATATGAGAATTCCTTGACTATTTCAATTTCTTCATTATCTAGGAAGAATGCTTGTAGATCTTGCATGGTCATTATTTTTGTTTTCTTAGTGTTCAGCATTAATCCCACCTTAGTATTTTCCTCCTTGACCTTCTTCAGTAACTGTTCCAGGTCATCGTTGGTTTCTGCTATTAGTATTGTGTCATCTGCATATCTTAGGTTGTTAATGTTCCCTTCTCTGATTTTCATTCTGCCCACCTTTGAGCCTAAGCCTGCTCTGCATACAATTTTTTCTGCACATAGGTTGAATGCATAATAGCATGCAGCCTTGTCTGACCCCTTTGCTAATTGGGAACCATTCTGTTTCCCTGTATGAAGTTCTAATGGCAGCCTCTTGTCATGAATACAGATTATGCATCAGGACAATTTGATGTAATGGTGCTCACATTTCTTTGAGAGCATTCCATAGCTGTCCATGGTTATGCAGTCAAAGGCTGCATAACCACTTTTTTGATTATTTCTGGCTCTACAGTATAGTCTGTGTGTTCAAAAATCTGTAAAACATAACTGCTGGCATACTTTTTAAAGGGTCTCAAGCCTTTTGGGAATATAGGAGTATAGCATTCACTTGTTTGCCTATTGGTAGTACCAGCGCAAACCTTATGAAAGTTTCAAACTTCTTTTATAAGAATAATCTGATATTAATCAGATATAGTTGTTATTTCATGCAATAGACCTAGTTTCTATCCAGGTTTTTCCCCTGCAATGTTATTGACATAAGACATAATTTTCCATAATTCTTTTATTTTGATGTCAAAATGCTCCACAATCTTTCAGTAACCAGCTAGCCAGCCAACCAGCCATCACTTTTTTTATATCCTGCCTTTCCCCCAGGCTAGGAGTAACTGTAACTGACTCATGCACTTTGCTGTTTGTGAACTCATCTTTGGTGATGGGAGGGGTATTGTAAAGCTTGCAACAGTTCTTTCTAGCCACATAGCTGAATGGTATTCTCCTTTATTTATTTGTTATTCAATGTATACCCCATCAAGGGATGCAAGGCAACTTGCAAAATTTAAAACAGAAGTTGGCTAAAATGTACATTAGAAAGTTCAAAAACAATTAAATAACAATACTAATAAAAACAATAAAAATGTTTTAAAAACCTAATTAAAAACAAACAGGGTAAAAATCACACTACTAATAGCAATAGCAAGTAATAATAATAATAATAAGTTTTATTTGTATTTTCTTGCCCCTCCCGATGGATCGAAGCGGGATTACAACCGATACATTCTATACAAGAATAATTTCAATAACAATTATCTAAAATCACAATTTAAAACAGGGTAGTATCTAAAAACATTACAATACAGTATTAAAATCTCATTACATCCTGCGGTAAAGTTATCTTAAATCTCTTTAGGGACATGAGGTGAAGTTTTCTTCATATCTTTAGAGAAGATCAGAGGGGTATGCTTGCCAGAAGAAATAGGTTTTTAGCGCCTTCTTAAAGGCATCTAAGGTTGGGATCAGTTGAATCTCTTCTGGAAGGTTGTTACAAAGCGTAGGAGTCATAGCTGTATATGCTCTTTGGGAAGTGGTTACTAGTGTAACTTTTGTATGATCTAGTAAATTCTTCCCAGTAGTTCTGAGAGTGCGGGGTGGATTATGTAGAGAGAGGCATTCCTTCAAGTAATTTGGGCCCAAGCCATGTAGGGCTTTAAAGGTAATAACCAACACTTTGTACTGTGCCCGGAAGCTAATTGGCAGCCAGTGTAAGGATTTTAATACAGGTGTTATGTGGTCTAACCTGGAGGTTCCAATGACCAGTCTGGCTGCTGCGTTCTGAACTAGTTGAAGCTTCCAAACTTGTTACAAAGGTAGCCCCATGTAGAGTGCATTACAGAAATCTAAATGAGAGATTACCAGTGCGTGTACCACAGTTTCAAGGTCCTTTTGGTCCAGGCAGAGACACAGTTGGTGTATCAGCCGAAGCTGATATCAAGCACTCCTGGCCATTGCATCTACTTGAGATGATAACTGTAAAGATGAGTCTAACTGCAAACTTTGTCCTTTAGGGGAAGTGTGACCCCATCCAGGAGTGGATGACAAATCTCCCTGCCTGGGCTTGGGGTACCTATCACGTGTACCTCTGTTTTCTCTGGATTCAACTTGAGTTTGTTTTTCCTCATCCAGCCCATTACTGACCCCAGGCAGGCATCCAGAGGAGAGATGCCATCCCTAGTCACTGTATCATTCGGAGGCATAGAGAGATAGATCTGGGTGTCATCAGCGTACTGATAACACCATGCTCCATGTCCTGGATGATCTCTCTCAGCAGCTTCGTGTAAATATTAAACAGCCTGGGTGACAGAATGGTGCCCTGAGGGACACCAGATGTCAGCTCTCTTTTGCAAGAGCAACTGTCCCCCAGCTTCACCATTTGGAATCTACCGGAGAGGTAGGAACGGAACCACTGGAGCGCAGTGCCCCCAGTACCTACCTCTCTCAGATGTTCCATAAGGATATCATGGTCTATGGTATTAAAGGCCATTGAGATGTCCAAGAGCACCAACAGGGTCACACTTCTCCTGTCCATGCCCAGATGGAGGTCATCGACTAAGGCGACCCTGGCCATCTCAACTCCGTATCCCGCTCTAAAGCCAGTTTGAAATGGGTCCAGATAATCAGTTTCATCCAAGACAGTTTGGAGTTGGAAAGCCACTGCCCTCTCGATCTCTTTGCCCAAGAATGGTAATAAGGAGACCGATCTGTAGTTATTCCTTGATAGGGGATCTAGGGAGGGTTTCTTTAAAAGCGGTTTCACCATCGCTTGTTTTAAAGTAGATGGAAATATTCACTCCCGAAAAGATGCATTTATTATAAGCTGTAGTGATGTTTGTATTGCATCTCCTCCCTGAACGGTCAGCCAAGAGGGGCAAGGATCAAGGGGGCATGTCGTCTTCCTTACACTTCCAAGGAGCTTATTCATGTCATTGGTATTAACAAACTCAAAGTGATCCAGCTTAATCCTATTTACAGAGTTACTGGATACTTCTCTTATAGATTTTGTCAAAAAGTACATTTCTAAGTGGTTTACAATGTGTAAGCTAATTGCCCCGTCAGATTGTCAAGGGTTAAAGTCAGCACACTGGGAAATGCTTAGATGTGTGTGTGTGGCTGACAATGAGCATCAAACCTGGGAAGGACAAGGCTGTTCAAGCACAGCTGATGCTCATAACCTCAAGGACACTTTGGTGCCTGTGTGCACTTGTACCTGGATGATGAAACATCTGACTGGATTACACAGGAACTCACTGAGTTTGGGAGACCACATGGTCTGAAGGGTATATAAACTCAGGGGCTTCCAGTAATTGCTTGTGGGTTGTAGTAGGAGTTTGGTATTCGTTTGTGATCTGTATTATAGCACTGTAAATAAAGCACTTTGGGAGACTTGGCTTGTCTGGTCGTTTATCAGCTGAAGCCTGGCATTGGTTGCTGTGTGTCCCCGGAGGTTCCTGCATTTCTTCCGTTCCTGGAAGACATCCAGCTGCTGTTATCTCTACTGGGAATTGAAACCACGTTTCTGAATTTGCCAGCTTACTCTGCCGTAAGCCAACATTGGCTACAGGGCTCAAATGAGTTGCTGACACCCCCAACATGCTGGGTACTCATTTTAGCGACCTCGGAAGGATGCAAGCTTGAGTTGAGCTTGAGCCCCCTTGGCTGGGATTGAACTCGCAACCTTATGGTTTGTGAGTGAGTGGCTGCAGTACAGGCATTTAAGCACTGTATCACCAGGGCTCCTAATAGCACTATTCTACCATATGATTTACAAATCAATGAAAAACCTGCCTAAATAAGGTCTTAACCTGCTGGCAGAAGGAGAACAGGAGCATTGGGGTTGGGAATTGCATCCCTCATGGAAAGGTGTTTCACAGCCTGGGAATAACCTCACCAAATGAGTGTGGGATGGTTCTGGTTAACTCTGTAATTTTTGGCCTAAGGGTAGTGCAAAACAAAATAAAAACACATTGATAAAATGAGCACAATGTAGTAATCACTGAAGTTAACCTTGGATAGAATGTCAAATTATGTCAGAATTCTCCTAGAGCAGTTCAATCAGAATTTGATATAATTACCTAGAAAGAAGTTAGAGGATGGGCAACCATTACATTATAAAATATTTTACCTGATTGGCTTTTAATTTGTAATGTTCAGCATTTTCCAAGAACATACTTTTCTTTTTACTGAATAATAAGCTATTTTTTCTGTCTGAAATTATTCTGTGCAAAGTGCTCTAAAACATCCAGCACTATATTATCAAAACATAAAGAGATAAAATTTTAAACATATTAAGTCTATTTAAGGTTGTATTTCACTTCCTGTCTTGTGTGATCAGATGGCTGCTTTAACCACTCTCTGACTGTAGAATATGTGGGTTTTCTTCCAAATTCTCATTTTCAGGAGGCTTTAACATTACTGTGGGGCTGTTTCCAGGAAAGTAAGCTTGGTACTCAGGTTACAGCCCAAATGCAAAAACTAGAAGAAGAGAAAATAAATGTTATGATTTACTCTCTTATATTTAAGTTAAAAGCCAATCACGGTATCCGGTAGAATATTTTCTAATGTTATTGTTGTCCATAATCTTCTTCTTTTCATGTAATCATATCCAGTTTTGATGTACATCCAAGTCTGATGTAATTGCTTTGGGGAATTCAGATGTAATTTAGGAGATGGGTGGCAATATGATTTTCTGTTTGGATATTTTCCTTCCTATAGGCTATGGGCTGACAGTGGACTGGAGTTTGAATCAAAAGTTTACAGTGTGAGAGCTGAAATAAATGTTATTTATCACAAAATAAATAAATAAAGAACGTTGTTACCAGTCCTTGTGTATTTTAAAGAAATGTCATGTATTCATTATCTCTCCCACATAATGCATCATAAATAACATTGCTACTTTTGCATTGAGAATCTACTGAGCTCAGAGTCTAATCCACCCAATAACTTGCAACCAGATTCAAGTATTTGCTAAAATTGGAAGGGGGGGCAGTAGTGCTACAAGTTGATAGTTGACTGAATGTACACAGATGATAAGTGGATGTGATAATAAGCAATAAACTCAAGGGAAATTCTCATATATCCCTTCAGTGGATAAAAGCAGATACAGGTGAATGTATATACACTCTCCAAGATATACCTCCACAGGGTCTTGGGTTCCCTTACTTAAAGTGGCACCCAACTTTCTTCCATCTAGGGGAACACAAAAGAATTTACCTTTTGTACAGGTTTATATACTCTGTCAAATTTTTGAAGTCACTCAAAAGCACAGAGACTGGGATGAAGGAAAGTCACATGTTGGTAGACTCAGACAGCTGCAAGATTTTTACAGGAGATGCTAAGCCTGTGCATTCTTAGTACAGTCAATTTTACTAACAAGGGTAACTACAGGCTGGGGAAAGCACTAATCGAAGATAAACTCTGTGTTGTTGGTTCCCAAACATAGATCCTCCAGATATTTTAAGCTTCAGCTCCCAGAACCCATGAGTGTGAGCCAAGCTGGCTAGTGCTTCTGGGAGCTGAAAGTTTGGGAACCACTACTTCAAATTCTATATAGGATAGGCTGTCACAGTGTCAATTAACCACTGCTTTTTTTATGAACTGGCCCTTAGTTTGGGTCTGAAGGAGGCCAGTAGACCATGAATAGTTTGAAGAGGTGAAGAAGTTATGGTCTTATAGCTTTCTGAGCTTGTGGAGGTTAGCAGGTCAATTTTGGGTTGTAGACCTTTGGATGCCTTGATGAGGATTATGTAGGTGGGCAGAGTTTGGGTAATTGAAGAAAGGATTCCCTAATCTGACAGCAAGTTGCCTGCTGTGGTCTCTGGCTCCTCCTTCGGTATGATAGAAGTGGACAAAAGGTGTTCTCTATCCAACGTGTTGAAATCTTGGACAATGATTCCATTCAAAGAGAGTAACTCAAGGGGTGGAACCTATTTGTGTGATATGATTAAGCACCCTAGACAGGTATTTTAAAGTTAAGATAAAACTCAGTGTGGATTTACAGTACTATCCTTTTGACATTGGAACCATTACAGCCTTTTGGAATAAGATTTGGCAATAGCTTATCACTGCAACTCTCATGAGCCCTACCCAGTATTGCCAATGAAGAGGAGCACTGAGACTTGAAGTCCAACAACACCCGGGGGGGGGGGGGGCTGAGTTTCCTCACCCCTATAATGGGATATGGTTACATTTTTTCCTGTTGCAACAACAGGAGTGATTACACGGCTTTAAAAATAGTTATATTAATGTAACTGACTTTATAAGGTCTCAGTCAAAACTCATAGCATACAATATGTGACAGATACATCTAATCAGTAGTTCAAGTCTTTTTTTAATGTGTATTTCTGTGCTATTACAAGTATGTTATTGACAATGGCTTTCTGTCTACCTGTTTCCTGCCTTGCTCAGGCGTGCTGGATGACAGGAAGGATAACAGTGGGAAAACTGATGGTTTGTGCCTTCAAGTCATTTCCAGTTTATGGTAACCCTAAGGCAAGCCTATAATGGAGTTTTCTTGAAAAGATTTATTCAGAGGGGGTTAACAATTGTTTACTGCTGAGTTTGAGAGAGTGTAACTTGCCAAAGGTTGCCTGGTGGGTTTACATGGCTGAGTGGGGATTTGGACCCTGGTCTTCCAGAGTTTGAGTCCAGTATGCAAACAATACACCACACTGGCTGTCATAACAGTAGAAAGGGGTGTATCTCAAAAGGAAAATGGTTCCATCAGATTTGCTTAGGCCTTAGAATATGAGTCTCCTGATAACAGCAACCTGGACCATTGTGTATGTAATAAGCTGCAGTAGTAATGCATTGTTTAAATTCTGGAATAGCATTCTGCATCTGTGCCTTTCTGAAGATATAACAGGACCATATGTTACCTTGGCACAAATGGGATGATGCACTGATAGGACATAGCTTTTACTATTTGCTACCCTTGAGTTTTTGCTTCTGTTGCTAAAACAGATGGTGGCATTGAAGTATTTCAAGCTTTTGTAATTAATTGTAAGTTTATTTTGATTAGCTATTTAAAGGTTAGTCTTTTTAAGAACACTTCCCTCTATCTCACAGGATGCATAGTTCAGTGCAGTGATCAGTGAAGGTCTGATCATGCAGCGAGGTAAGAAAACAAAACAAGGTAAATGCTTTTAAGCAAATAGTGCAAAATGCCTGTAATTTCTCTGTCTTATATAAAATGCATTTCAAAATGTTTACTTCTGGTTTAAATTCTGTGTATATAGATACACAACTTTTGTTGCTGCAATACACCGAATTAAGAATGTATAAGCTACATTGTTGTTTGAGTTAGTGTTTAAAATGAATTAATGGATAATAACATGGTGGGACTTATTATTTCTGCTTGGTGGGCATTTGATGACCTAATGCAAGCAACAGGGAGCATTTGTTTTCTTAGTTCTCATGATAAGGATGTTTGCATATTAATTATTAAGCTTTGAATAATTAATTACATCAGAGGCAAACCCCCTCTGAAGAAACATGCCAAGAAAATGCTGTGATTGTTTCACCTTAGGTTCACCTTAGGGTCACCATAAGTTGGGAATGACTTGAAGGCAAACAACACTACACACCAATTAGTTACATATGGCCTCAACAAGGCTATACTAACCTAAAGTGTAGAATCTCAAGGGACAAAATTTAATTGTACCATTTAGAATAGTCTTTGTTGTTTTCATTCAACTTCTCACTGGAAGCCCTGTGGGATCAATGTGCTCTCTTTTCTCTCTCTCTCTCTCTCTCTCTCTCTCTGGAGTGTGAAGTGAAAAATTGTTAATTTCAGAAGAAGTTTTAGCCATGCTTCACCAAGCTGGCCCTGCAGTAGTAACATTCTTCACTCTATGTTTTTATAGTATTGCATTGTATAACATGAAAACCTTCTTTAGCAGTGTGGTCATACTCTGCACTCACTTATGTAGACTATAGGCTTGTATTTTGTGTTAAAGCTTGATAAAGAATATGTGCATTGTGTGTATACCACTGCACATTTTCTCTAACATAGATGATATTTGTTGTTGTTTGTTGTTAGCTGCTTTTGAGTCACTTTTGATTCATGATGACCCTATGAATGAGAGGTCTCCAAGCCATCTGGCATGTGGTCCTCCTCTCTTTCTACTTCCCTCCACCTTCCCCAACATCATTGTTTTCTCTAATGAGTCATGCCTTCTCATTATGTGGCCCAGGTAAGATAGCCTTACTTTAGTCATCTTGGGCCTCATACAGACAGGCCAAAATAAAGCTGCATCGGGTCACTTTGGAGGCATGCTGTTTAAGTGATGCATTCGTCCTAAGAGTCCGGAAGCTGCACCAAAGCCAAGCTCCAGTCCTTAGGACTGGATCGTGGTTTTGGCGCGGCTTCTGGACTCTAAGGATGTATGCATCATTTAAACAGTATACCACCAAAGTGACCCGAAGCAGTTTATTTTGGCCTGTCTGGATGGAACCTTGGTTTCCAGAGAATGTTCTAGCTTGATCTATTCTAGGATTATTATTATTATTATTATTATTATTATTATTAAACTTTATTTCTATAGCGATGTAATTATATGTCTTTTTAGCTGTCCATGGTATCCTCAGCACTCTTCTCCAGCAGCACATCATGTGATATTACATAGAGAAATTTGTCTAAAAGCTGCTTACCATGTGTAGATAACTTCTGGAGAAAGCAATGGGAAACAATCTCGATTAGCCTTTATTTACATTTAGTGTCTTCTGTAATGCGCCAAGTAACCCTTGATACATGTATCAATGCAGATAAAGTTTGATATAACATTAAAGCACCAGCATGAGTGAACATGCTATGTGATCACACACATAGCACTGGATGTAAGGGGTGTGAATGGCATGTAGCCCCAGCCATGTGGAAGTGCATGGGGGGAGGGGAGGAAGCCTACAAGAAAGAACACCAACATCCCCTTTCTATATTTCTGACAGAAACCGACATCAAAAGATGAGCTCTGCCAGATCAAACAAGACCAAAATCCCCTTTTATGTGTTTCTCAACACCCGCCTGCCTGTCCTCACATTTTGGGGAATCCAAATCTTGTCTAGATGTTGTAAAACCTATGAAACATCACTGAGCACAATCAAACCTTCTCAATTCCCAAAACCTGAACAAACTCTTCTGATTAGAAAGGTTCTCAGGTTCCATCAGAGGCAATCAAACTTGGTTTCCTGTGGAACTCTCATGGATTAAGAGTATAAATATTATCTCCCAAACAAAAGCTGCAGTCAACTTGCCCACCCAACCCCAGTTTGCACAGTGACTGTTGTCCTCAGCCTTTGGTCTGAATTCCTTTTCTGCCTGCGACTTGAGTCTTTCTGTTATGTGGCTTGCCAAGGATTCTTCCCTCAGGATTGGTAATTGCACCCCATCTCCTAAACCTGTAATTCTACCATCTCATTTCACTCCCCAGTTTGGTTAGTTCTGTGTGTTGGTTGTTTGGGCAAGTTACCTATGTGTTTGTGTGTGTGCTTTCTGTGTTTCTTCTGATAAAAGTTCATATAGGCCCTGGACAAACGGGCCCTGTAGCATGTCCTGGTGACGTGCTAAGGTTGCCTTGGGGCGTTGTTTCTAGACGCACCACAACCCTAGGACGTCGCCAGGACGTCACAGCTGTGCGGCGTTAATAATAAAATAATAATAAAGTTTTTATTTGTACCCCGCTCCTTCCCAAGATCAGGGCGGCTTACATCAAATAGTTAAAAACAGGATAAATACAATACAAATCAAACAATAAAAAAAAAAACAACAGGCTAAAATGCCCCATTAGCCCAACCTCTTGGCCACGAAAGAGGGGGAGGCCCACAGGATTTTTAATCGGGGAATGCCTGTTGGAACAGGAAGGTTTTCAGGTCCTTAACTGAACACATTAGTGTTAGTATTATTTTAGAAAAGCATAGTATTAGTGTTATTTGATTGTACAGGAGTAATGAGTTAGTTATTAATTTTTAAATGGGTCTTTAAAAAGCAAGCAGAAAAATTGTCATTCCTCCTCCAGAATGACTCTAGATATGATGTTTTTGCGTAAAGACTAAATGTTACTTATTATACCCACAAATGATGCATTAGAGTTAACCTAGAAACACAGGAAAAAGGAAAGCTGTTTCTCTCCAAGGTGGCCCTCTCCAAACGGGCCTTACGTTACGTCCTCCTCATGTCCTAGGGTTGCTTTGGGGTGCTCTGCCTACATGAGGCCTAACCCAAGCATGTGACAAGGGCTCAATCATGGTGGCCTTCCATCCACACGGGGGCTGCCATGATTACATCACATGTGTGCCGCCTCCAAATGGTGTATGTGATGCCCTTGCACTGTCCCAGGCCGCTTACGGTGGCCTAGGCATGGCGCTGGAAGGAGCTCCAAAATGGAGCTCCTTCTGGGGGAATGCTTCATTCCCGCAGCCGCCAAACGGCTGCAGGAACAAAGGCAGGAGAAAGGGGCCGAGCGACCCCTTTCTCTCCTGGCTGTGGCTCCCGGGGTGTCCTAGGGCATGAAGCCCCAAGGACACCCCTTTTCAGGACTAGGGAGAAGTGGCATTTTGCCTGGTCCCGAAAAGCACCGAATTGGGGCCTTTGGGCTGCCACTGTGGCTGCCCTTGCCACAATCTGTGCTTCAATGGAGCGGCTGCAGGCTGCCCCAAAGGGGTGGTTTGTACCCCGCCACAGTTTCACTGAATGTTTTACTTTCATGCTTTGTCTTTTATTATGGTCATGTTTTCGATAGTGTTCTGGGTCTGAATTTTCCTACATGGCAAGATGAGAACTAGGAAAATCCATCCTCACAGGTTTTATAATGCTGCAGTTTTTATAACGCTGAAAATCATTTGCATAGCCCAGAATGATATATATGAATAAACATTTTATTAATGCAGTATTATATCAGCCTTGTTACTGAAAATTTGTGTTATCCTCTATCGAAGGTGACTGTTAGAGGAAGTTATAATGATTGCCTCATTGCTCATTGTAAGTAATGTTCTGCAGTTTATCAACAATATAAATGGTGTATATATGTGTGAGAGAGAGACAGGTAGGTTAATCAGGAGCATGACAAACACTTTGGATAAAATTAATTTCTGTTGTAAACTTTGGCAAGTCCCACATAGCAGGAAGAATTTGTAGCATGGGAAGGCTTGGGGGGATGGTAGCTGGTCTCAAGTAACACAGTAATAAACTAGTGTTCTAGAAAAACTGGCTGGTCTGGGCCTTTCTGCTCCACAATCTCTGCTGGCAATGGTAGGAAAGGAGACTGGTGCTCATCAGCCAGGAGAGAAACTGGATAACCTGGAAAACCATTGCATTGGTTTCCATGCTGAACAGTTTTGTGAGAGAAGATGCTAAAGAGATTGTTGCCTTCTTTTGTTGTTTTCTGTTTCCTGTGGAACATAGTTATTAGCCTGTCTTTGGATCTTTGTCTTCTGGGTCTGGCCACCAGCCTGTTTTAAACATCTACAGTTGTCCCTCCATATTCGCTAGGGTTAGAGAAACAAGACCCCCATGAATATGGAAAAAACCGCAAATAACAAAAACTGTTTTTACCTGAGAGGACACCTCTCTAGGAATCTCTAGGTCCTCCAGTGCAACTCTGTGGTCAATGTCCAACATACACTGACCATAGAATGGCACTGGAGTAGCTACAAATGGTCTTTCAGTGCAACTTTTAATTAAAGTTGACCACAGAGTTGCACTGGAGGACCTAGACAGTCCTAGAGAGAACATATTAATGAAATCCGTGAACAATCAAATCTGCAAATATCAAAGTCGCAAATATGGAGGGATGACTGTATTTGCAACTGACTCTTCTAGGCCATATTAAAGAAACTAAATTATCTATACAGTTCATTCTTTTTATTCTCTTTTCTGTCAGATATTTGGCTTCATAAAGCATACATTCTTAATGAGTGATCTAAATTTAAAGCTACAACTACAGAGATAAATATTTTACTTTTGAAGCTTGCTGTCCATTGGGAACTGATTAGGTGTATTGATCCCAGATATTTAGAAACTTGAACTTACGGAAGAAGATAAAGTCTTATACAGTACTCCTTTTATTTTAATCACTGACTTGGCTTTAAACAAAACAAGTTTCCTTTCCTTAAATCTCTTTGTTAAATGTAGTCTAACTTAACAGGTGCTTTCACTTAGAATTTATAAAGTTGACTGTAATCCTCCTTATTTTCCCTAATATTTCATGTTTTTCTTCTCTTGTGGCTCCATTGACGCATACAGATTTGTTTAAAAATAAGCATGTTTGGGACTGACTAGGTTACTTTTTGAGGCAATAGGAGGAATCTGTGATAGCTGGGAGCACTTAATCAGAAAATGAAATATGTTGTACTAGAGATATTCCATATGTCTATAAAACTATTGGCATCCACAAATGCAAAATGTATCTAGAATGTTGGAAAACGTCCAATGTGCAGTGTATTTTCAGTGGATTTTGCCTTGTATTATTAATGGTTAAGAACCCTATCTTTCAGTGCTTTGGGACAACATAGTCCAGTATGTGTTTCATTCAGTCTATGGTAGAAATTCTATATAAGTTGAGTCACAGAAAAAGTGCACAGGCACTTTAAAGCCAATTCTTTGCTAGGCTGTTAAAAACCTAGGTTGAAAACTTGATGCCCAGCTGAGATCATGCATTTGCCCCTTGCTCATTATACTATTCCATTGGGATCCTATTGAGATGGTTGGTTTGCATAAGTTAATGCATGATAGAAGAAAGCAAGTCATCTGAATCGATTTAATTGGAGGTAAACTGTCATTTCAAGAGTCATAGAGCTCAGCAGATGAAAGTAATAATCTTTAAGGTTGGGAAATTGCCTGTGCCTGGATGACCAGGTCTTTATAACATTGATGCTTCATTTATTATATTGTTTTGGTGGCTTTATGTAAGGATGGCAGCAGATCATTGATACTGGCTTGGAAAACTTTGTAGCTGAGCAACCAGTTTTTAGAGCCTAATTGACAGGCGTTAACAACAAAATATGATCTTAAAATCCTAATATTATTTTTAAAAAACCACAACAAAAACCTTATTTTCTTCCCATCCCACCCTGTCCCAGTCCTCCTGGGGATTGTGTTTATATTAAATATTTTTGAACTGCCCTTTATAATATCATACTTCCAGGTTATGTGCACAATAATGCAAACAGAAAAATGAGAACACCAGATACCTTATTTGAATGATTTAACTGTGCAATCCACTACAAATCTACTCAAAAATAAGCCCCAGTTCATTTCAGTGATGCTTATTCCAAGTTTTTTTGTGGGATTTTCGGGTTATGTGGCTGTGTTCAGGAAGCCCGAAAAAACCACCAAAGATTATGGATTCTGGCTGTGAAAGCCTTTGGCTTATATAGAGGATTTCAGTCTTGCTTTGGATGGCTGGGAAACCCCTTAGAGATGGTTTTGGGTAGCATAGAGTCATGTAGGATAGGACGAAAGTTCTTTGGCACCTACCAATAGAAGAGTAGATTGGCAAGGTAAAGAGAGAGGCAGCATGGTGTAGTGGTTTGAATATTGGACCTGGACTCTGGGAGACCAAAGTTAAAATCCCTGCTTGGCCATGGAAATCCACAATGGGTGGCCTTGGGCAAGTCACACTCTCAGCCTTACACTTGCAAACCCTCTCTTAAGAAAACCCTGCCAAGAAACCCTACAGTAGGTTTGTCTTAGGGTCATCATAAGAGGACTTCAAGGTGCACAACAGCAACAACATATTATTGGAAATAAAACCACACTTGCAGCATCCTGAACCTTAGGGGGCTACCAGTATTAGTCTTGCTCTTCATGAATACTGAGTACTCTTCATGAGTACTGAGCCTTGAGACTCAGTTGCCATGCATTTCTTCCAGGCTAGATTATGTTCCAGCCAGTCACTTGTGGTTGGGCCAGACATAATCACAGTTGATTGTGATATTTTTTTACTTTGTGATGGAAGGAGGATATGCCATAGCTTTACATGTTGGGGTGGAGGAATGGTTTTTATGAAATGGTATTAGAAGAGTGCACCCTTATTCTGTCATAAACTACTTTTGAATTTTTCAAACCAGCACTACATCCTGGATGACAATATTTTAGCACAGAGTTTATTGTTATGTGCTGTCAGGTTGACATAAAATTAAGGTAAAGGTAAAGATATTCCCCTTTGACAAGGTTGTCAAGTCGTGTCTGACCGAGGGGGTGGTGCTAATCTCCATTACGAAACTGAAGAGCCAGCATTGTCAGAGCCTACTCTGGGATCATGTGGCCATCATGATTGCACAAAATGCTATTTACTTCCCACCAAAGTGGTACCTATTTATCTACTTGCATTTGCATACTTTCAAACTGCTAGGTTGGCAGAAGCTGGGACTTGTGGTAGGAGCTCACTCCATTATGTGGTACCTGGGCCTCAAAATGCCAACCTGCCGATCTTGCAATCAACAGACTCAGCGTCTTAAGCACTTGAGTCACTGTATCCCCTAGACATAAACTTAGATGATCCTATAAATGAGAGAGCTTCAAGATCCCTGGTTTTCAGCTGCCCTGCTCAGGTTTTACAAACTCAGGTCCATAGCTTCCTTGATTGAATCAAACCTCCTGTAGTTCAGTCTTCCTCTTTTGCTGCTCCCTTCCACTTTACCAAACATTATAGTATTTTTCAGTGAGTCAGGTTGTGTCATGATATATCCAAAGTAAAAAGTCCCAGTTCAGTCATCTTCACTTCAAGGGAGATAGCGGAGAGTTCGGGTTATTTCTTATTCATTTGTTGGCTTAGCTGACCATGGTAGCTGTAGAATCTTTCTCCAGCACCACATTTCAAATTAGATTCCCCCCCCCCCACCCAATAAGATTTATTCATCATCCAGCTTTCTCACCCAGACATAGAAAGCAGAAATATTATAACCTGAATTATTCCGACTTGTACAGAGCTTATAATGTAGAAATTGAGGAATGTGGCCATTTCATTGTGACAAGAATTTATCATTTATCCTTAAATGAAACTTGAATTAGTTTCTGTTCAGTTCTTTTCGTTTTGCCTGTCACATAAGCAAGCAAATGTTATTCCATAGTTGAACTGACTATACCTGGTTCTATAATCTTTGTCATAAATGGAAATTTGAGGTAGGGTGCATCCTGTCTCTTTGATAGCAATTTTAGGGGCATTTTCTAATTCATTTAATGAAGTATACAATATTATTTATAACAGTTAAAAATGAGAAGGTGACAAATTCCCTTTATAGTAATAAACCAGGCAAGTTTAAAGCATTATTTTATTTTAAATAGCATGAAATTACATTAAGCAAAAATTGCTCAAGAATAACCATCTCTCAGTGCTTTAATGATTTAAAGATTGCTTTGGTAGGGAGCAGGGATAGTTTGCATAACAGTGCATGTCAAGAGTGAGTAGGGTAGAACTTCTTTTTTTTTTTTTAAAGATGACTCTTCTTCTGTCTATCACACTCCCTCAGGGTCAAGAAGCATTGCCAGGGCTGGATTATCAATGGTTTAATTGCTGCAATTGTTCCAGGCCTCTCACTTGCTATGTGTCCAAGGCTAAGTGTTGCTTGCTTCTTCTTCTTCAGTTGGTTCCTGAGCCTCCTGATATTTCTGCCTTATCTGAGTAACTAAGGGCCCAAACAGACAGGCCAAAATAAAGCTGCTTTGGGTCACTTTGGAGGTATGCTGTTTAAATGACACACACATCTTAAGAGGCCAGAAGCTGCGCCAAAGCTGTGCTCCAGTCTTTAGGACTGGAGCATGGCTTTGGCTCAGCTTCCGGCCTCTTAGGACACATGCATCATTTAAACAGCATACCTCCAAAGTGACCCAAAGCAGCTTTATTTTGGCCTGTCTGTTTGGGCCCTAAGTAAAATTGCATGAGAACTTAGAAAGATTTTGTAGCACGTTTGAGACTAACTGAAAGAAAGAAATTGGCAGCATGACCTTTCGTAGTTTTCAGTCTGCTTCCTCAGATGCATTTGTAAACAGAAGTCTACAAAAGCTCATACTGCCAATTTCTTTATTTCAGTTACCGGTAGTCTCAAAGGTGCTACAATATCTCTCTACGTACTGACTCTACAGACTTAACACGGCTATATCTTTTAATTACATGAGAATTGTTAGTCTCACTGAAGTTGAAGGGTTGAAAATGTATTCTCACATGCAGATTTCTCTATTGTTCTTTGTTTTACTAATCATTCCAAGGCCTAGAACAGAGGAAGCATATCCTTTTGGGGGAAATGTTACAGGGTTCCAATTGGGTTCCAATTTACCTCCATCTAGCCTTGAGCATTTCTCCAATGTCAGGTTATCTTTGTTCTCCTGTTTCTTGAAGTCATATAAACATGTGCCTTCTACCAGTAACTCTTTGTGCTGTCTTTCACCCTGAAAAGGTGGGTGAGGAGGAGAAGGCTATTTCTCCTTTAATCTGTTTGACCATCTCTCTCTCTTCCTTCCAGTCCATTGTTAACACAGGTATGGTAATAGCAATTAAGGCCTGTTACAGACAGCCAAAATAAAGCTGCTTCGAGTCACAGTGGAGGTATGGTGTTTCAATGATGCATGCATCCGAAGAGTCCAGAAGCCATACCAAAGCCACGTTCCAGCCCGGCTGGAGCGTGGCTTTGGTATGGCTTCTGGACTCTTAGGACGCATGCATCATTGAAACACCATACCTCCACTGTGACTCGAAGCAGCTTTATTTTGGCTGTCTGTAACAGGCCTAAGAGTCTAAATTGTTTCAGATCTGCATGTCTTTAGTTGCAGTTTTACAAGGTAGTGCTATGTGTGTCTGTGTGTGTATGAGAGAGAGAAAGAGAGAGAAGAAGAAGAGCTATTGGTGTGAAATGGGTATTTATTTCTGAAAACTGTGCCTTCTGCTATCTTCATAAACCCACACAATGGTTGAAGTTGCTTATAGGATACAGATATATTGTAAAGATAGGATCCACATTATTGTGACATGGACATCTGTAGGTCCGTTGGGTGTGTGAGAGAGAATAATGTCAAATTACAGAACATATTTGAGTGAAGATGTTAATTCTATATAAATATATCAATATTTATTTCTTTATTTAAAGTATTTATACCCCACCCTTTAGCCCTAAAGGCTCTCAGAGAGGCTTACAATTATTATTATTCTTAATTAGACCATTCCCTGCCCTCAGGCTTACAAACTAAAAAGACATGACACAAAAGGAGAAGGGAATAGTGGTGGGGAAGGGGATCAGGTCTAGCAGTTCTCCTCTCCCTCTGAGGCCTAGACCATGGCAGATGGGCTGGAGGGAGGGCTCTTCTTCTTAGTTCAGGCCAGGCCCGATGGAGCTGGGCCAGCATCTCCCCCTCCATGGCCGGATGGTACCATATGGACTGGAGGGATGGCTCTTCTTCTTCATGACATCTTATGAGATTCCATGGAGTCAGTCAGAACTAATGTTCAAGCAAGTGGCACTCTGAGTAGCAAACTGCCAGTCTGTGCCACCCTGAATTTTGCAAGAGGTGATGTGAAAATCTTTTAATGTAAATAAATAGAAATTGGAGCCAAAGAAATGATGTTTTGGAAATCTCTGTTTATATCCTAAGTTCAAACAGCTGGTTTAGTTTTGATCATCTGAAATTTAACTGAAAAGCCAAAAATCTAGCACTGAAATTCTCATAGGCATGGAAACCCTCTCTAGAGAATAACTACAAAGGCTGGACAAGTTTTGTGAGGTGATTAATTAGAAAAAGCTGAATGGAAGTACAGAAAATAATGAACAGCATGAAGATGATCAAATGGATATGCTTGTAGTATAATGCCAGAGAAAAATCTTTAGAAGTTTAAGTAACAACAAAGATACATTTAAATGAAGGGAAGCTAGTAATTTTGCACAAATTTAACTTATGGTGATTTAAGATATATTACTGAAACAAAAGATAATTCTGCAGTCCTTAATAAGTCAGTGGTGATGGGAATGAAGCCAGAATTGCTTATTAAGTTAGAGTTTGTTGGTATTCTTATTAAACTTTAAGACAGGGTATATTCATAAAGGAAGAACTTTTTGATATACAGTAGTTGACTACAAGACATACTTTTTAAACTACTGAAGTTAAATAAAAATGAGGTCTCTTCTATAGCTCTGGGAGCTTATGAGGTTTTCAGAGGTTTTCCTTAGTGAGTCCAGTGCACTGAGACATTCCCTTTTCCTTGTGCAGGAATCTGACATATAGAATCCAATCTCTAATTTAGGTAAAAATGCCTTCTTAATTATTTCCAAGTGTGCAAAGTTTATTTGGCATGCAGAGGATGGGGTGAGCAAAGAAAATGACACTCTTGGCGGCTGTTCCACCACTGGTTTTATCTTTCCCACAGAGTGGTCAGAATTAGAGCTTGCTGTTTTTCAAGCAGTGTTAATCCTTTCTTTTAAAACAAATCAAGTTGCATTGCTGTTTAAAGTGTCACTGTGGTTTTTAAATTATCAATCACCTTTCCATCCAATTATTCAGCACAATGTAATATAATAGAAACAGTTAAAAGGAGCCAAATCGTATTGATAGAGTAATCCTTTCCTTTTGATCAGTTATTCTTAAATAATGTGAGATTTGAAAGTCTATAAGGACTTAAATTTAGTTGTTAGCTCCAGCTATAGAATCAGTGGAACTTTCATAACTTGACTTGGAGCAACTTGACTCACCAAGTTATTGTTGATACAAAGGGTCTACTCTAGGCATGTCTGAAAATTGGATTTAAGCCAAGAATCATAGGCCTGTTACAGACTGCCAAAATAAAGCTGCTTCGGGTCTCTTTAGAGGTATACTGTTTAAATGATGCATGCATCCTAAGAATCCGGAAGCTGCACCAAAGCTGCACTCCAGTGCTTAGGAATGGAGTGTGGCTTTGGCGCGACCTCCGGACTCTTAGGACCCATGCATCATTTAAACAGCTTACCTCCAAAGAGACCAGAAGCAGCTTTATTTTGGCAGTCTGTAACAGGCCATAGAATCGTAGAGTTGCAAGAGACCACAAGGGCCATCCAGTCCAACACCCTGCCATGCAAGAATTCTCAATCAAAGCATCCCAACAGATGGACATCCAGCCTCTTTTTAAAGACCTCCAAGGAAGGGGACTCCACAATAAATAAAATAAAATATTTTTTTTTCATTTCTATCCCGCTTTTTGCCAGGCAGTCAGAGTGGCATACTACAGTTAAAATGCATCCATATATACACAGTGCCCCCCTTAAAACAAGATTAAACAGTATAAGATTAAAAACTACATATTTAAATCTGACTAATCCAAATAATAATCATCATGGACAGAGTTCAATAGATGAGAAGTCTTATTCATGGCCGAGGGAGTGTGTTCCACTGTCGAACAGCCCTTACTGTCAGAAAATTCCTCCTAATGTTGAGGTGGAATCTCTTTTCCTGTAGCTTGCATCCATTGCTCTGGGTCCTGTTCTCTGGAGCAGCAGAAAACAAGCTTACTCCTTCCTCAATATGTCATCCCTTCAAATATTTAAACAGGGCTATCATATCACCTCTTAACTTTCCTTTCTCCAGGCTAAACATCCCCAGCTCCCTAAGTTATTCCTCATAGGGCACAGTTTCCAGACCCTTCACCATTTTAGCCGCCCTCCTTTGGATACACTCCAGTTTCTCAATGTCCTTTTTGAATTGTGGTGCCCAGAACTGGACACAATATTCCAGGTGGGGCCTGACCAAATCAGAATGCAGTGGCACTATTACTTCTTTTGATCTAGACACTATACTTTTATTGATTGCATTGGCCTTTTTAGCTGCCGCATCACACTGTTGACTCATGTTCAACTTGTGGTCTACTTGGACTCCTAGATCCATTTCACATTTAGTCTCGTTCAGCTAGGTGTCCCTCATCTTATGAACACCCATATTAGACTATACCAGGAATGGGCAACTGTGGAAAGCTAGAGGGCCACATTAATCCTCCAGGAGACCTTGGATGACCACACATAGTTTGTAAGTGCAGTGCCTTTATGATTATACATTGTTAGCAGTCTCCCTGTCCCAGACTAAGGGGCTTATCTCACATCTTTAAAAAGCGATTTACCACTCCTGAATTGAATTCTAATTTGGGCTGCTTCCCGGTTTTGCAAATCGGATGTCTGAATTCAGATTCTATCACGTGGGCTGCACGCGCCTGGTGGTGTCGGCAGCAAAAATCCATGCAACAGGATCCAGATGCAGCCCAAATTAAAATTCAATTCAGGAGCGGTAAGTTGCTTTTTAAAGCTGTGTGATAAGCCCCTAACTCTGAAATATGTCATCTGGCTTAATGCATCCAGGACTGCTCAATGGCAGGCAGGTGTGGGCAACACCTGATCTGCAGGCCAAGTGCACTTGGTTTTGCAGTTCCCAGATCCCTCCATCACTGATTCTTCTCTTGTTTGTATTTGGTTCCAGAAAGTCTGATTTACCTTTAAAATAGAAGCAGCACGGTGTATCTAGTTTGCATCTACACTGCAAAATTAATGCAGTTTGACACCTTTTTAACAGCCATGGTTCATTGCTGTTTTATGACATATTTAGCCTACTGTCAGAGAGCTTTGGTGCCACAAGAAACTGCAAAACCCAGGATTCCATAGAATGAAGTCATGGCAGTTAAAGCAGTGTCAAACTGTATTAATTCTGCAGTGTGGCAGTAGCCCTAGTCAAACCCATAGTGTTCTGATTATTTAAAACAACAACAACTGGAAACAGACTTCCAGTCACTTGCAGTTTCAGGGGGAGGGGTGGTGTGGCATGTGGCGGGTCACAGGGAAACAAGACATAGCCCCAGACTTGCTGAAGTTTACCATCCTCCAGAAATTATTGCCTGAGGTTGCTTTGAGAGAACAATACATTATGAAAACAACAAGTAAAGGACTTCAGTGGAGATAAATTGCAATCTTAACAGGTTAGTAGCTATCTTCAGGAATATTAGGTGCAAGAAATGGTAGAACATCATCTGTTATTTAAGTCGTTCATTCATTCTGCATTGCCAGGAACAGCTAATGCTCTGAATATGTTGAATATGCCCATGCTTTAGTATTATAGGCTTGGCAGTAATTTAAGGTTTGCAATTTTTGTTTAAATTTCAGTAGTTAATTCAACAGATGTTTTAAATGTCGCTATTACTTACGTGCATTTATATTTATTTCTGGAAAGATATACTTGCAGTGAGAATTGCTAGAATTCCTTATAGTTATGCACAATTACAGTTATGGTTGAAACAAAACAAAACAAAATCCCGTAATATATTGTGGAATTTTACAATAGATTTGTAACGATTCCCCACCACCTCACAATTCTTTCCTTTCTTTCGACCCACCACCCCTGTGGGATTTTAAAGGTCAGTAGCGTGGATGGATGTTAAATCACAGGCCAAGTGGATAGTTAAACAAGAATAAAAGTTTATTTTAACACAGAATAGGCAAAGGTAACTTTGACATAAAGTTGTTACTATGTCTTCTTTTGTTGCATATATACAAGTCTGGTTTTAACTTTCCAATAATAACTCAGCCGCACAGGCTATACTGTCACTCCAGAAATTATGTAACCCAAACCCCTCTTTCTGAGTCTGGTTACACTGAGTCTCCCCTCTCTAGACTCTCCAGAACTAATACTGTCCCTCTCTGGACCTAACAGACCCCTCCTTGGTCTACTATCAAAATATGGTTCCCTCAGTCTCTGATCCTAACTATCTCCCCCACTGAACTCCAGCTTCATCCCTCAGGATTCCAAACCCTAACTGACTCAACCCAATTGCCAAGTGGAATGTTCAAAACTCCTCAGCCAGCTCCTGATTGGCTAGTGGATCTCTGGCTTCTGATTGGCTGGTTTGTAAGTCAGTTTGTCACATGATTCACTATAAATGTTGTAAATTCAAGTGTCATAAGAATGTAGTGAGTGGCTTTGCCTGTGCTATTGGCCTTAAAAAAACACTGTTAGTAGCTCATGCTTCATTTCTGATGCTGCTCTGCTACATTTCCTAAGGCAGGGGTAGGCAACCTGCGGCCCACGGACCGGATGTGGCCCGGCGAGGCCTTGGGACCGGCCCCAGCCTGGTCCTGCCCCCGATTGCCGCCGGGGCCTTTGGCGTCTCACATGAGGGGCATGGTGGGGCAATTGTCTATAGAAGCCTCAGAAACATACATTTATCTTAACATTTTTAAAAAAATTAGCAAAATCCTCTATTTTTTATTTAAAAAGTGCCCTCCATTTGAAAATTTCATCCTACATTTGTCCCTGTTTATTTATTTATTTATTTATTTATTTATTTATTTATTTAAAAAATTATTTATTTATTTATTTATTGGCTTCGGCCCCCCAGTTGTCTGAGGGACAGCAACCCGGCCCCCGGCTCAAAAGGGTTGCCTACCCCTGTCCTAAGGGATACATGTGTAGTATAAAATTACTTAAACTAATGAATGGTAATGTTAATTAATTCCCCCCTCCAGATTGCTCCAAAATATGAAAGCTAAACTGCAAGAAATTGACTGTTATAGTACTTCAAATGAATACATTTAAAAAACAAGTCTGATACTCAGAAGTAACAACTGAGTTGATATTATAGTTGTGTTTATTTTCTTTATTAACTCTGAAGTTAACTTTTTTTTAAAATGACAACATGGCATGCTTTGTTTGGAGATCTGTTTGGAGACTTTGTTTGAAGACCCATGGGCCTTTGTGCCATAACATCCAAAATGTAACAAATTCTCAGAGCAAATCAGCCAGGGCTGGCAGCGAAGGGAAATGTTCACACTATCTCTCTATAAAACAAACCATTTTTGACACTTGTAGCAATATTTTTATATAGAAACAAAGAAGATGCTAGCAACAGTTACATGTATACTTGGAGTGGTGTTGGCAGATTTACTTTATAATATTTTGTCTTTTGTTTAAGACACTAAATGCAGAGAGCTACCTATTTCACAAGGAATCATAAATTATGCAGCTGGACTTGTCGAGGTGTGTTGGTTTTGTTTATTTAAATGGTTGGGAGCAATAAATCTTCCATGTGTGTACATTCAACTCAATCCATGACTCAGTTCACAGTATTGTTGGTACTTGGAGTTATGATACCATCTTTTCAAATCTAAGCTTTATGGGAAAGACGAAAGGTCATCATAACTGTGGAGTTACATTAAATATGGATGACATGCCAGGCAATTGACTGATCAAATATTATCAGTGGCCGGTCTGCTATTTGATCATGGCTGAATGTTGTCAAATATTCCACAGTGGTGTTTTGAGAACTAATCTGTTGTCTACTTAGCACATCTGTATTTAAAAAATTATTTAAAATTATTATTTTTAAAATAGTTGTTGCTTTATTTTTGTTTTTAATTTTTGGTGTTATGAGCTGCCTTGGGTCCCATGCTGAGAGGAAGGCAGGATATACACAAACAAAACTGTTAACCCATTTTCTTTAGCCTATCTCCTTATAAATATTTTGACTGCAGTTCATATCAACTCCAGCTAGCATAGGCAGTTGTGAAGGATCATGGAACCTGAAGTCCAAAATATCTGGAGATACCAGAAGAATAGTACATTGGTTGGTATGTTAAACAGTAGAGACCCAAAATCTTTATTCAGACATTAAGTTCATTAGTGAATTTGAGTCAGCCATGATCTCTCAGCCTAACCTACCTTGTAAGATGATTCTGGCATTAAACAGAAGAGGAAGAGTTCTGTATAAAGCTACGTACATCTTAGAGAAAGAGCATGATATAATAATTAATCCAAAGATGATAATGGTGAGTAAAGTGCTAACAGCTAATAGAGACTTTATACAACATTGATAAGTTCCAATAATTACTTACATTATTCATTGCTTCATAGTTAAGAGTTACCAATTTGTTACTGTAAACATAACTGTCATATTTTAATATAATGAAAGTGTCCAGGTTTTTTTATGAGCAATTCTTAGCAACAGATTAAATGTGTAGATGCTATGATGAGGCAGAATTAAATAACGCATCAAGATTGTAGAGAGTTGACAAATTGAAGTTATTGGTTTAAAAACATTTGGACCATTATCTGATTACTTCTTTCTTTTAATGGCCAAATACAGGGTAATTCAAAAAGAATGGCATAAAACAGAATAAGAACACCTTTACTTTTGAACCATTCTTTTTGAATCATCTATATATAACTCTTAGCACTATTTTCAAGATGTTTCTTTGAAAAAACACTTTCTAGACCCCAGCAGTTTTTTTTTCCAAGCAAGTAATGATGGTGAAAGAGCACTTCTGACTTTTCCAGACAATGTTGCCATAAAAATGATAAAAACATTGACTCTGGCTTGTTTCCATTTATGTCTTCTTGCTGACATCATGGTTTCTGTCACTGGATCAGTGGGATGGAGAGGTGTGATTCCTCTTCCTCCTCATATAATTGGTGGACCTACCAGAGCAAACTGAGATTGCAGGACAGGAAGCTGAATCATGCAGTATGGGGTTTTCCCACAATTAGATCTTTCTGAGCCTTTTGATACCATTGATCACAAAGGTTGTTTACTTGATTGTATGGGATCTGTTGGGTGTTCACAGGAGAAGAGGTCTACAATATGCCTACAACAGAGCAGGCACGGAAGATGCCCCTGCCCCAACAATATATTGCAATAAAATATATTTTAACCTGTGTCAGGACACAGAGTAGGGTTATTCATCAGATCTCAGGGTATAGGAAGAATAGCATGTGAGATATGCTGGGCCCAAGTCATGTAGAGCTTTATAGATAAAAACCAGTATCTTGTATTGTGTGGAAACATGCTGTTCATTAATGCAGCTGTTCTAAAATAGGCATAATATTGTTCACAAAACAGTGCTTCTGTGGATAGTCTGGCTGTCATACTATTCAGTATTCATAATTTCTGGAGACTCTTTAAAGGCTGACCCAGATAGAGCATGCTATAGTAATCCAACCTGAATGAAACCAAAGTTTGCATGTTTTGACATAATCTAATATTTCCAGACAAGATTGCCAGTCTAAAAGGATGTACATGGCAAACCACCAAAGGCTCCTTTAGCCACTACCTAGGCTCTAGCTACTATCTAGACATGCAGAATTAAGCCTGAGTATAGGACAAACCCCAACTGCACACCTGCCCTTTCATTATCCAGTCCAAAACTGATTGAAATTTCACTCCTACACGTATGTGTAGCCTGGATTAAGGATTAATTTGTTAGCCCTCATCTGGACCAGTTCTGGCCTGAAGCATCCATTCAGGGCATCTCTCAAGATAGATGTAAACAGAGTATATAATATCTGCATAACAATGACCTCTGCATATTGGTGACCTCTGGAAAACCTGCTGTCAGCAGTTTAATACAAATATTAAAGAGTATAGCTGTAAAGGTAAAAACACCCATACGTTCAAATATCCAGCAGAAATCTGTCCATACCACTTTCTGAAACTCACAACATAAGAAGCACTGCAACACCTATAAACCAGGGCCACCAAGAACCATTCAGTGCTAGCAGGTTGCTATGTTGAAGTCATGGAAAAATACCGATGGGTATAACAGTACCATTTGGATGTATTGTCATGACTAGTAATAAATAATAAAATAAATAAAACTTTTATTTATATCCCGCTTTTCTGTGACAAGACAATCAAAGCAGCTACAACATGTTAAAATCCACATTTACAAATTTATGTCCCAAATTCCCCCCCTTAAAACAAGATAGTATTTGGCATAGTTCATCTCCTTGGGCACCCACAATCATCTCCAGCCTGAAACCTAACTTGAAGTCTGATGAAATGTGCAGATAATCCATTTTATCCAAGAATACTATTTATCATCAAGTTTTATAATATAGTTGGACTTGATGGTCCTTGTGGTCTCTTCCAACGCTATGATTCTAGGAAAACAATATTTGTTAGAGTTCTTTTCCCCTGTTACCTGTTTACACACTGATATACCATACCTTTGTGATTTTGGGGTTTCTCAGTATTTATCAGCTGCTGAAAATACTGAAATAAATTAAACAACTAAATCTTAATGAAGCAAGTACCGTCATGTTTCTGGGAAAATATTCAAGGTAGAAAGCCAATTAATTAATTAGTGGTTTTATTTATTTCTTGAAACATAAGATCTCAAAATGCTGAAGATATGGAATGCATTGGACATACATGAAATCCTGGGCCGGTTACAGCGTCCCACCATTACAGCTCTCTTGTCCTCCCTACCTCTGCATGTAATTTACACAGATCAGCTAATCACATTAAATATAATAAAGTTATTGAATTAAAAATAATGTAAGTATTTGAAGAGGAAAATGTTAGCATGCATGAAATGTCATTAGCTTAGTGGGAGAATCAGGTAGTTGTTATTTTTCATTCTGCCCATTTTCCAAGATGGCACACACTGTTGCTTCTCTAGCATATTATCTTTACAAGCAAGTGAATGATTCACAGTCATTGTGTGTGCTTCACATGGTCTCCTGTTTGGTATTCTGGCAGTTGATCCATTGCATCACACTGGGCAGTCTCCTTTTCAGAATGATGGAGCCTTTCAACATCTGAAAATTGCAGAGGAGCATATGTGCTCTTCCATCTGGGGCCCACTTTTGGTGTGAAAATGTAAAGTAACTGTTGACATACAATGCAATAACTAACATTTTCCTTAACAATGCCTGACATTGCTTTTTGCATCCCTGAAAGTGTCTTTATGTTTTTCCATGCCTTGCTGTAATCATTCCTCAGCCTTCTCCCTCCAGCCTATAATCTGCACTACAGACCTCCCTAGTTGTCTGTGCTAGTTCATCCCCTGCCTGCCTGTCTGTCCTGGTTTCCCTAATTGTATTACAGCCCAAATGTATGTTACATGCCACTCACATCCCCAGCAGGCCCTCTGAGAGAGGTAAGCAAATTGCATTTTAAATAGGGTTGGGGTTTATAGAATTACATTATGCTTGGAGAAACAGTAGGTAATGGAGGTCTGTAAAGTATAGTCGGGGGAGGGAGGAATATGTTTGTCTGTATGTGCCACATGCAATTTTGGGACTTGTTTCTCTGATGAAATGATAAGTGTAATATTTGAAACCCAAGGAAATGCTTGCTAATCTGGGCACGTCTGTCCTTTTTTGTGTTGTAGCAGTAAGTGGACACTTCATCTAATGTCCCTAATGAGAGAGAAAAGCAGCCAGAGGCAGAGAGCTCTGCATCTGCATGCTTAAAAGCATGAGCTCTTACTGTTTGTGATTGTCCAGGAGGCTCAAATCGCTCCTTCTAGTGTGGTGCACTCAGTGTATTTGTGCCCCTAATGTTTCAAGTCTCTCTGCAGCATTTTGTTATGAGTTGATCTGAGGTAACCCTGCAGCTGCAGTATACACTGAGTGCATATGAGAAGCATGACCAGAAGATTGCTCCCTGCTGTCACTGGGAAGTTTGTGCTTCCTGATGCTGCAGAACAAGAGAGCAGAGAAAAGGCCAGCCATCCTTGGAAAAACCCAAAGAATACAAATGCACCCAGTTATGAGGTACCTGGTCTGGAAATAAGTGAGTTCAAACAGGGAGAGCATTTCATAGATACATAGTGGTATCAACTGCAACATTACCCTGGGTGTGTATTGTGACTTCACATTTTAAAAATGATTGTCTCCCAGAGCTGTGACTGTGAGGTTATTATGACAACTTCACAATTGCTCCTCAACCAGTCTCTGGAGAAAAAGGTCTAAAATCCCACAAACTGTAATGGGATACGGTGCCTTTCTTTCTCTTTTAACTGATAACCCTTTTCACACTACAAAAATAAAGCACAGTGATACCACTTTAACTGCTGTGGCTGCATCCTATGAAATCATAGAGAAGTCCTGGTGGGGCAGTGGTTAAATGCCTGTACTGCAGCCTGTCACTCAAAGCAATAAAGTTGTGAGTTCAATACTAGCCAGGGCTCAAGCTCGACTCAGGCTTGCATCCTTCCAGGGTCACTAAAATGAGTACCTAGCTTGTTGGAGGCAATTAGCTTATAGTTGCAAACCGCTTAGAGCAGGGACGTAGCCAAGGGGGGGGGGGGGTTTTGGGGGCCCCACCCCCCCCTCCCCTTAAAAAAAAAAAGAAGGTTGGTGCCTGCCCCCCCCCCCCCCCCCCCCCTTTTAAAGGGGGGCCCTTTTGGCGGCCCCCCCCCCCCCCTTCCCAAAATCCTGGCTACATCCCTGCTTAGAGACTGCTTAGTTCAGTATGAAGTGGTATATAAATGATGCTGCTATTGCTATTGCTAGAGTTTGTAGTCTGAGAAAGTGCCAGAGCTGTCTGGCTGACAATTGTAAACACCCCTCCCTGCACAGCAAATCCTGGGATTCCATAGGATGTATCTATGGCTATTAAAGTAGAATCTTGACACTACAATTGTGTAGTGTAAAAGAACTCAAAATATTTTGAGTGGCATTTGCATTCTTGACTAAAGTGCCACATATATGTTTAAATATGGCTAGAATTTGAAATAGTTTAATTTCATAGAGGTGGGAGCCACTTCACAGTTATTTGGGGAAAGATGTTAGGATTGGGAAAATTTCTTCTGAGTAGTTACAAGTATGAATTCAACCATTTGCCTTGTTTGGTTTTAAGTTACTACTTTCTGTCCTTGATTAATAGGGAAAGTATATCCCTAAGATGCTGTTCTGTCATTGGAACATATTTTATTTTGTTTCTTGTCTTTTGCCTATAACTGGGATTTAAGAAAGTATATGAAATTAAAACAAATACAATATAGATAAAAGCATTCAGAAGATTTTTAAAAAAATGTAATTAATCTAATTAAAATATAACAATAATATTAGAAGTTATTTAAATTGTCTCACATAATAATGACTAGTAACCATTGCAAAGCAGCAAAACACACTATTAAAAGTGTCTTCTTAAAAACAATCAATTTCCAAAAATATACGGGCTTTTTAAAAAGAGGGTTTTACCTGCTGATGAAAGGATAATGGGAGCGGATGCCTATCTGGCCTTCCTAGGAATAGCTGCCAAGAAGGCCATCTCTTATGTCCTAACCAGGCATGCCTGCAATGATGACAGGACAGGACTGAGACAAGGTCCTCTCTGGTTGATGTCTGTCTTGTTGCTTGTTGCAAGAAAATGTTTCTCTGGGGGGACTCAATTTTTTCTCCTGGGAACTAGCTTCCTGTTGTACTGGAACTAAAGTTCCTAGTGCACTCACGGTTAAGAAGGGATGTACAGAGCAACAACACATCTTTATTTGTTTTAACTTCCCAATGTTAAAAAAAATATTAAATATGTTTAATGGTCGATGAAGTTTAAGCTTAAAACTACAATACTTTTTTCAAGAAAACACGACGGCTGGAATGCCAGCACATATTGTTTGGGAAACAAGCAAAGCAGTGGTAAGAGGTCATTTAATACAACAAGAAATAAGAAAGAAAAGATTTGAAAGGCAAAGAGAGAAAGAATTATTGGAGAAGATAAAACAAAAAGAACTAGAATTTAAACAAAATCCTAAGGATAGAAAATTAGGCCAAGAATTAAAAATAATTAGAAATCAATTAAATCAAAAAATTACACAACAAGTAGCTGAAAAGGTGAAATATACAAAACAACATTACTTCGAACATGCCAATAAATCAGGTAAATGGCTGGCATATAAAATTAAAAAACAAAGAGAAAACAAAACTATAATTAAACTGAAAGAGAAAGGTAAAGAACATATGCACCCTAAGCAAATTAGAAGAATAGTTACAAATTATTATAAAAACCTTTATAAAGCAGAAGAATTAACTGAAATTAAAGAAAAAGAAATAAAAGAATTGATAAAAAGTGGGAAAATAAACAAATTCACGGCAGAACAGAGAGAGATAATGAATGCTCCAATTACAAAGGATGAAGTAATGGTGGCCATTAAGAAATTAAAAGAAAACAAAGCTCTAGGACCAGATGGGCTGACAGCTAAATATTATAAAACTTTTGCAGAAGAAATAATAACACCATTATATCATACCATAAAAGAAATAGAAATGGGAAGATACCCGCAAACTTGGTGCAATGCATTGATTTCTCTAATACCAAAAGAAAACAGAGATAGTGAAGTGATTGACAACTACAGACCAATTTCCCTTTTAAACCTGGATTATAAAATTTTTGTTTCAATATTGGCCGATAGATTGAAGCAAACCATATCACAGTGGATACACAAAGATCAAGCAGGATTTCTTCCAGATTGGCAGATTAAAAACAATACCAGAATTCTAATGAATATAATTGAATATCACAAATTGTATAAGGAGAAAAAATTGGGTATTATATTGCTTGACTTAGAGAAGGCATTTGATAATGCCAACTGGTTTTTTTTGAAAGAGGTGTTGAAACAGAGTGAAATTGGAGACAAATTTGCAAAATGGGTCAATATAATTTATAAAAATCAATATGCACAAATAGTAATCAACGGTGAGAGATTGGAAAGCTGTAAAATAGATAAAGGGACAAGGCAAGGTTGCCCTTTGTCCCCACTCCTATTTATAATGATGATGGAAGTTATATTAAAAAAAATTAGAGAAGATGATCAAATTAAAGGAGTACAGATTAAAAACTATCAGTTCCAGTTAAGAGCTTTTGCAGATGACATTGTATTATTTGTGGATAATCCCACTAATTGTATTTTGAGAATTGAGGCAACTCTGGAAAAAGCATGTGAGATGGCAGGATTTAAAATCAATAAACAGAAGAGTTGCATTTTGACAAAAAATGTTTCCAAAACAGAAGAAAAAGAATTAGAGGGAAAAACGGATCTAAAAATTGTAAAAAAAAGCAAAATATTTAGGTATTACTATTACAAGTAAAAATTCTGACCTAATAGAAAATAATTATACTACAACTTGGGAAAAAGTGAGAAATAATCTAAAAAAGTGGAAAAGGTTACAAATATCACTACTAAGAAGGATAGCGTTAATAAAAATGTATGTGCTCCCAAAGATGAATTTTCTTTTTTAGACCATTCCAGTCATAACATCTAGCAAAATATTCAAATTGTGGAATAAGGATATTCAAGATTTTATCTGGCAAGGAAAGAAATCTAGAATTAAAATAACTTATTTGCAAGACCAAAGCGAGAGAGGTGGGTTAGGGCTACCTAACCTACAATTGTATTACAGCACATGGATAAAAGAATGGATAAACCTAAATGATGAAGAAATGTTGGTGTTAGAAGGAATTAAATTAGAAAATGGTTGGCATGCTTACCTATATTATGAAAGGAAAGACCTTAAAGAATGGAACAAACACATAATAAGGAGAACTTTAATTAAGATCTGGGAAAAATATAAAAAGTTTTGGTATACTGGAATACCGAGATGGACTTCGGTCCAGGAAGCATTTTACAGGTCGGAGGAACCCCCCAAAAAAGAAATGGATTAGGTATTCTGATATTCTCATTAAAATAGGAAAAGGACAAGGAATTAAAACAAAAGAACAACTAAAAAAAGAAGGAATTGAAATAAACTGGCTTTTTTTAACTATAAATTAAAAGGAAGGTATAACAAAGATAAAAATGACACTGGTGCTGAAACAGAATTAAATGTTTTGGACAAAACAATGCTTAAGGGACAGAAACATATGGTGACAAGGGTGTATAAAATATTACTGGGTATTGAACTAGAAGGTGAATTGATCAAAGGAAATATGATTAAATGGATGCAGGACATTTGAGAGTCAATTCCATTGTGTAATTGGGAAAAAACATGGAAGAAAAATCTGAAATTTACTAAAAGTGCTAGCCTAATTGAAAATTATTATAAGATGCTATATAGATGGTATTTGCCCCCACAGAAAATGGCAAAAATTAAAGGGATGAATGATAGTAATTGTTGGAAGTGCGGAGAAAACAATGCAACATTATTTCACATGTGGTGGGATTGTAAAATTGCGGAAAATTTTTGGGAAGAGATTCATAAAAGAATTCAATATATTATGGAATGTGAAATAGTAAAGAAACCTCAACTGTATTTATTAAATATTACTGAAGACTTTAAAGGAAAACTATGTCGAGAGGAAATAGAGGTAATATTGTATTTAGTGACAACAGCACATTTAGTCTTTGCTAAACATTGGAAAGAGGGAAAACAAGATCTACAGGAAGAATGGATGGTTAAGGTAAATGATTTGATGGAAATGGACAAAATAACTATGATGATCAAAGAAAAGACAGATCAAAACTTTCAAAGAAAATGGAAAAAAGTATATAAACTATGGGAATGAAAACAAAAGGCGAAGGGAGAAAAGGGAAAGGGAGGGAAGGGAAGGGAAGAAAACGGGATAGGAAGAGGATTGATTTATATATATATATTTCTTTTATATATCCCTTATTTATTTCTTGGCTGGAAATAAAACAATACCAGTCCTAAAGGTAAAATGGATATGCTGCACAGTAATATAAAAATAACAAAAGACAACAAAGAGATAATGCCGTCTTTTCATTTTATCAGTATAACTGCGTTAATAGGTTAGAGAAACATTATAAATATGTTTTTGCATGTTTATTTGTTTTGTATGTATGACTCTTCTTTTGTCATTGTTAGTCATTGTTCATTTTGTATGTTAAGTCATTAATAATTTTTTTTTAAAAAAAGGAAGAATTAACAAGTTAAGAGAGGCTGCAGCCGGTTGATTTTTCCTAAAAAAAAAAAAGAAAGAAAGAAAGAAAGAAAGAGAAAAAAGAAAAAGAAAAAGAAAAAAAAGAATAGTGTTTTGGTGACAACAGACAGATACTTTGCAGGGTTGATTTGCATGGATTGATTTCACTGTTCATGCTGCAAATGTCTCGCTTTCATGTGGGTATTCAATGCAGCAACATTGCCAGCGGGAGCAAGCAAGAGTATGTAGGCACAGTCCAAATAAAATGTCCACCCCCAGACACACATGGCCCATCCCCTAGTTCTGGTGTGAGCACTCTAGACAATGTCCAGCCTGTTCAGCACCAGGATACAAGTAACACAAGTAATCTTTTGCTCCAGATTTTTCTGGCAGATCAGGACCCCTCCATTATGATGCTAGGGAGCTGTTTACAATGCGTTTGTGTGCTGCTTGGCGCAACCACCAGCATGGTGAGTTGCTTGCTCTGAGGTCCGAATGAAATGCCCAGATGTGATTGACTCTGGGCACCTCATTCAAACCTCAGAGTGAGAAACTCACCATCATTGCACCAGGAAGCTTAGTGGGACACTTGTGTGAAGAGCCACCTAGCATCACAACAGGGAGTGCCCAGTTACTGGGGGACACTGGGGTAATTTGGGGGCTAGTATACTCTGGGCAACCCAGTGTATTCTAGCCTGTGCAGACAGGGCCATTGGTGACTGGTTAAAGGAGCTTTGAACTTTCATCCTCTGCCAGCTGGCAAGAAGGGCTTGTCCTCTTTGCTTTGCCTCACATTAGTCACTGCTGTATGTTTGTCCCAGTATTGTTGGTCAGTAAAATGTAGTCCATTATTGGGATCTGTATTAGAAATTACTGACAGATTTACATATGTGCAGGCAATTTCACAGCTTGGCCATACTCCTAGATGCAGATTTGAGCTGGGATGCCCAGGTTTGGAAATGGCCAGGAGTGCTTTTGCCCATTTCTTGAGATGTTAGATTTGGCTACATTGACATATGACTCAGTTGCATCCTGTTTGGATTACTGTAATGCAGTCTATGTGGATCTTCCTTTGGAAACTATTTGGAATCTACAGCAGTTCCAATATTCTGTGGCCAGGTTGCTGACTGTGGCTGGTTATGGGAGCATAGAACTCCCTTGTTGAAACAGCTCCACATGCTAATGGTCCATTTCTGCACATAATTTAAAGTGCTGGTTACGACCTTTAAAGCCCTACATGGGTTTGGTCCGGACTGGCTGAAAGACTGTATATCCCCATATGAACCTGCCCAAATTTTAAGATCTTGGTGGGAAGGCTTTTTCTAGGCCCTGCCACCATCACAGGTGAGAACATGTGGAGAGCATTCTTAGTGGTAGCTTCAAAGTTGTGCAACTCTTTTCCATATGAGGTTTGATTATCCTTCCCCCTGCTGTCTTTCCACTGGCATACAAAGTGCTTTCTATTTAGAAAGGCCTATAATTTATTTGTTGTGGTAGACAGAGCTTTTATATTTTATTTATTTTATTAAATAAATTTTATGCAAGAAAGTTGTCCTGAGGATTCTTCATGTCCCTGGGCAGCAAGAGGTCCAAGTAAACCATTAGCTTCCTTTGGACAGAAAGAGCATGGAAAACAATAATCCTGCTGTGTCAGACCAAAGTTCCAAGGGTGTGTGTGTGTGTGTGTGTGTGTGTGTGTGTGTATGGTAGACCCTATGCTTTGCATGTAACAGATCCCACCTGCAATCCTGTATTATTCCCAATGAGAGTCAACCTACTGAGTCAGTGGGATTTAACCTATATAGGACTTACCATTAAACAGTTGATTCACTGGATATACTGAAACTGGAGGTAACTAACAGAATTACAGCCCCCTATCTTTAACCTCTATGTCTTAAGTGTACCTAGGAAATATTCCTGTTTGGTATAGACCAGTAGCTGAGCTAGATGAACCAATAGTATAAGTCAGGGAAGAGGAACCTATAAACATCTAGATGTCGTGTGACTACAACTCCCCTCATCCCTTTCTATTGGCCAGGGCTGATGGGAACTGAGGTCTAGCAACATTTGGAGGTGGCATATTCCCCATTTCTGGTATGAGACAGCTGTGATGTTATGGACTGTGCAAGAAAAAATGTCTTTAATAAGAGGTAAAAAAATAAGGATTTCTTGGGAAGGAGTGAGAGAATGGAATGTTGGGAGTGAGTGGTGATTGGTGGAACGTCTGAGCCAATGTGAAGGCTGAGGTTAGACAGTTAGGAGGAACAAAGAGGGTAGTCTGTCAGGTTTAGTGTGTGAGTGGGGTTTAAGAGTTTGAGTGGTTAGGATTTATACCTTTGGAGTTTATCACACTGCCTTTTTCTATCCTTCCCTCCTGATCTAGGCACAGGATTAAAATGTCTAAACACAGATTTTATCGCACGCGTCTCTGCTCAGGCTTGAGGCATCCCGTACCCGATCATGGCATCCTGTACCTGATCCAGACTTCTTCCACACTTTTTGAAAGAACAGGATTTTCCCGTTCTTTGCAAAGTACAGGACAAGTCCAGATATGGGATGCCATGATCAGGTATGGGATGCCTCTGGCCTAGGTATGGAGGTGTACGATAAAATCTGTGCTTAAAAGTTTTCATCCTGTGCTTAGATTCGGAGGGAAGGAGAAAAAACGGCAGTGTGATAAATTCCAAAGATATAAATGCAGGGTTCATTTTCATTTACTTTACATAACTGTCATAGCCATTTTTATTTTTTAAAAAATCTTTTTTGTGTGATGAACTTCATTGTAAGGGTTTTTACTATAGATATTGGGGGGCTTTGTTCATCCAGACAAGTCACAGATGCTCCCGGTCAGTCATAAGGCAGATCAGGGAATAGGGATTTTGCCTGTGCTGGATGGGGTTACACTTCCACTGAAATCTCAGGCTCACAGCTTTGGTGTGCTCCTAGATTCAACTCTGATCCTGGATGTCCTGGTCTCAACAGTGTCCAGGAGTGCATTTCCACAGCTAAAACTTGTGCGCCAACTGCGCTCATTTCTTGAGATGTGAAATCTGGCTACAGTGACACATGCCTTGATTACATCCCATTTGTACTACTGTAACACACCCTATGTGGGGCTGCCTTTGGAAACTGTTTTGAAACTTCAGTGAGGTCAAAACACCACAGCTAAAATGCTGACCAGGGCCGGTTATAGTGGGCATATAACTCCCTTGTTGAAACAGCTTCACTGGCTACGAGCCCGTTTCCGGGCACAATTCAAAGTAGTGGTCATGATCTATAAAGCCCTACATGGCTTAGGTCCAGACTATTTGAGAGACCACATCTCCCCATACAAACCTGCTAGAGCCCTAAGATCTTCAAGAGAAGGCTACTTCTCAGTCCCACCACCATGACAGGTTTGCTGTGGTGAGGACACAGGAGAGAGCCTTCTTGGTGGCTGCTCCCAACCTCTGGAACTCACTTCTGCAGGAGGCTATAATGATCCTCTTCCTGCTTACCTTTTGTTGGCAAGCAAAAATGTTTTTTAGGCAGGCTCTTTAACATAATAATCATGACAGGGTGGTTTTATATGGGGGGTGTTTTGGTTATGTTTTAACTTTTTGTATGTTTTTATGTTAATTTTATACTGTTTATATTGGATGATTTTATCATTTTTAAAAATTCTTACCCTAAAGGTTTTTTTGAGCCACCTTGGGCACGGTACAGGGCGCCAAAAAGAGGTGCTGGAGAGGCGCCTCTCTATGCTCCGCAGCAGCACTGCAACAATCAAATTGCATGACGCTGCTGCGCAGCAAAAAAGGAACGCCTGGAAGTGGCTCCTTTTTGCGGTGCAGTTGTGCCACTGCAAACCACCAGAGACAGCGCAATGGTATCGCAGCTGTGCAACGCTGTTTGGACACTGCACTGCTGTGACGTCATAGCTGTGCGTGCCATGTAGATGGTGCTGCGCAGCTGTGATGTCCTCATCACGTGCTAGGGTTGCGGGGCGTGTGCACGTGCCGCCCTGAGGCAACCCTAGCACGTCGCCATGATGCCGCAAAGGGCCCGTCCGTCCAGGGCCTTGGGTCCCTTTCTGGGAGAAAGGCAGCATAAAAATTAATTAATTAATTCTGCTAGTAGCTCAAAAACGCTCGATATAGCATCTAGAAAGATTCCAGAAAACCGAAAAAATAATTTGTATTATTTGCTGGCAGTTTAATGGCAGAGGGGGAAGGGTTTCTAAAGCAGTTCTTGTTGTATATATCTTCCCTGCAAGGTCAGGCTTTTCATCTGAAACTGGCTCAATAGGTTTTCATGCTTACAGGATTTTCATGGTTCTTTTCAGAGAATTATTTCTTGCCTTTCTCTGTACATACTTTTGGCTTGCTTAATAAAGTTATGAAGTGACCAGAACAAAAGATGTCAAGGTGTTTATAATAATATTGGGGTTACATTAATATTTTTTTAATGTGAAATTACTGCTTGAGCTTTCACACTTTTGAATTTGTCAATGTGCAACAGTCAAAGAGTTGGAGAAAACCACAGAATGTCATAACACGATATACATTGATCACTGAAAATACAGTTTCTCTTTTGATTTGATAGAGTGAAGCTTAGTTGAGATGGGAAATGCATGTAAAATATACTATTAAATAGAAGACTTTATAGAGGAAAAGATTAAGAGGTGACATGATAGCCATGTTCAAATATTTGAAGGGATGTCATTGAGGATGGAATAAACTTGTTTTCTGCTGCTCCAGAGAACAGGACCTGGAACAATGGATGCAAGCTACAGGAAAAGAGATTGCACCTCAACATTAGGAACAACCTCCTAATGGTAAAAGCCATTTGACAACGGGATATGCTGACTCGGATAGTGGTGGAGTCCCCTTGGAGGTTTTTAAGCAGAGGCTGGATAGCCATCTGCCAGGAGTGCTTTGACTGTGTTTCAGCATGGCAGGGGTTTGGACTGGATAGCCTTTGTGACCTCTTCCAGCTGTGTGGTTAGTAAGTTACTATTATTGCTCAGAGATATATTTAACAATCATTCCTTTATCATACTGAAATGTAGTTGTACCACATAAATATTGCAAGTAGTATGTGTTGGAATATTTAGCATTATCTCTCCCCATCCTTCAGATAGATAGAGATTCCTGCAGGCGAACTCTGCTGCCTTCTCTCAATGAAATGTCCATTTGCTCCTACTGAACTACTGGTCAATAAATACCTTTTTAAATTGGTTAGACAAGGACATATTTCTGTTATTCTGCAGATTTAAAGCTAGACACTAACAGGCTTGGCTTTGATATTGAAACATGTTTGCTTCCTAAACAAAGTGATGCAGCACTTAAAGTGGTGTCAAATTGCATTATTTCTACAGTGTAATTGAACCCTTAATTTCTTAAATTAATCTCTGTTGCATCTGAGATTTTCATTATATATTTTTTGTATATACTTGTCCACATTTGCTAGGGCTAGGGGTACAGGACCTCCTTGACTGGAAAATGCAAATAACAAAAACACTATGTTTTTACCTGAGAGAACACTTCTCTAGGAATCTCTAGGTCCTCCAGTGCAATTCTATGGTTTGCTAGACATTGACCATAGAATTGCATTGGAGGAGCTACAAAGGCCTAGTGGAGTGTTCTTTCTAGGAAACTCTAGGTCCCTCAGTGCAACTTTTAGTTAAAGTTGACCATAGATATTCCTAGAGAGAACATATTAATAAACTCCATGAATAATCAAATTAGCAAAAGTCAAAACCACAAATGTGGAGGGACGAGTGTATAAGATATAATTTCAATGTACAATTAAAGGCATATTCTATGTCACCTGAAATGCAAAATTAGTATTCTTTTCCTAATCACTAATATAGCCACTCTTTGATTACTGTACTTCTCAAAAATGTGTAGAGGTCTGGGTGGTGTGTTGGCTCAGTGCATTTGTTTACCTAGGGTGACACTTTCAGGAGGAAGATAAACCCAGGCACCCAAAGTTTGGCTGCTGTATTGTTGACAGATGTTCTTCCATCCTTTTAGCCAGATCTGACTTTCATTACCATGGGCTGATGGATGTTAAGTTAAAGCAATACACACATTTTTGGATATGCTCTTTTAAATTAATTGATAAATATTTTGCAGAGTGTTAACTATATTAGTGTGTTGGTGCAAAAAACAAAAACAGCCCAACAGTTTTGTAGCACCTTAAAAGGCTAACAAATTTATTACGACATCAGGTGAATGGAGTGTTAACCTAAATTGGCCGGTGTTTCTATACACATGGTTTATGTGTGTAGTAAGGAGAGGAATTTGAATTGTAAGCAATGTTAAAAAAAAAAGACTATGATAATTATGTCGAAGGTTAAATAGTTCTGAAATAAATGCAGTGTTCCTTAATTGAACAAAGGTAGGTAAGGGGTAGCTGGTATTGTGTAGAGGACATTCCTTTAATACACTGTTTTTACAGATTTTAAGTATTTCCATTCATATTTACACAATAATTTTGAAATTGGCTCTGTTTAAAATAATTGTTTTTGTTTTATATCTTATGTCGAATTACCTAACATGTTTTGAATAGGCAGGCTTATAAATGGAAAGAGAGAGCAAGAATTGGATGCATAATTCCAGGTCAGGAAGTATAGGAAACCTCTATTCTCCTTTCCTTTTAAAATGTCTGATTCATGATTGCTCCAGGCATTTTAGTCTTCTGGGTAATAACATGATTGGCCTCACAAAGCCTTTTCTTTGACATGATCAGGTCTCTGAGAAGTAGGGGATTAAATCACTTTGCTAGGATGCTTTATAAGAGGTAATATTTTCTGCAATTATTATCGCCTTCATTCACTATATGTGAAATTCAAAGTTGTCATATTTAGTGTTTCATATAGTGTGGGAAGACAGGTTGAATACCAACACAATATATACATGTGCTGCTAAATATTTGTTAGACATATATTTTTAAGATTGGTTTTATATAAATGTGATAAGTCAGGTACTACTAAATGTTGATCTTGGATTATGTTTCTTAAATAAGCTCTTGGTATGGGGTTGGGTTTGCCATAGACATCAGACTGGCCACTGTGGAATAGAATTCTTGACTAGATGAGCCTTTGGTCTGGCCCAACATGTTTTTTCTTTTGTTCTTGCATTCTTAGAATCATAGAATCATAGAATTGGAAGAGACCACAAGGGCCATCTAGTCCAACCCCCCTGCCATGCAGGATATCCAAATCAAATCATCCCCGACAGATGGCCATCTAGCCACTGTTTAAAGACCTCCAAGGAAGGAGATTCCACTACACTCTGAGGGAGTGTGTTCCACTGTCGGACAGCCCTTACTGTCAGGAAGTTCTTCCTAATGTTGAGGTGGAATCTCTTTTCTTGTAGCTTGCATCCATTGTTCCGGGTCCTAGTCTCTGGAGCAAGTGAAAACAAGTCAGCTCCCTCCTCCGTATGTCATCCCTTCAAGTATTTAAACAGGGCTATCATATCACCTCTTAACCTCCTCTTCTCCAGACTAAACATCCCCAGCTCCTTAAGCCGTTCTTCATAGGACATGGTTTCTAGACCTTTCACCATTTTACTTGCCCTCCTTTGGACACGTTCCAGTTTTTCAACATCCTTTTTGAATTGTGGTGCCCAGAACTGGACACAATATTCCAGGTGGGGCCTGACCAAAGCAGAATAGAGTGGCACTATTACTTCCCTTGATCTAGATACGATACTTTTACTGATGCAGCCTAAAATCGCATTGGCCTTTTTTAGCTGCCGCATCACACTGTTCACTCATGTTCAGCTTGTGGTCTACTTGGACTCCCAGATCCCTTTCACACATAGTCTCATTCAGCCATGTGTCTCCCATCCTATATCTGTGCATTTTATTTTTCTGCCTATGTGCAGTACCTTGCATTTCTCCTTGTTGAAGTTCATTTTGTTAGCTGTGGCCCAACTTTCTAGTTTATTCAGGTCATCTTGAATGTTGATCCTGTCCTCTGGAGTATTAGTTACTCCTCCTAATTTGGTGTCATCTGCAAATTTGATAAGAATGCTCCCAATTCTGTCATCCAAGTCATTGATAAAGATTTTGAATAGCACTGGGCCCAGGACAGAGCCCTGTGGGACCCCACTGGTCACTTCTCTCCAGGATGAAAAGGAGCCATTGTTGAGCACCCTTTGCGTTTGGTCAATCAACCAATTACAAATCCATGTAACAGTTGCCTTCTCTATCCCACTTTTTATAAGCTTGTTTACAAGAATGTCATGGGGAAACTTGTCAAACCATTCTTATCTGATGGTTAACACTTCAAAGACCAACTTTCATCAGGAAATTGCCAAGTGTCTCTGTTATCAATGTCTGGAGTAGTTCAGAATGGAGAGAAATTGCTTGTGTGTATATATAAGAGAGTTTGCCCTTCTTTAAAGTAGAGTGAAGTAGTCATCTTAGGCATTAGGTGCCAGGGTAGTATTAAAGGGTTAGAAGTCAGAGCAAGTAGACCATTTGTCTTCTAAGTTACCATGCTACCTTCAAGTAGATGTTGTGCTACCACCATTGTTAGAATAAGAATCAAACTAGATCAGATTGACTTTATGGTTGAGAGGAGAGGAAGCATGTTGTTTCTTCCCTCTGGCAGCTGAATTTACCAAACAAGCCCATATAGTAAGGTATTGCATTTTTTATATGTCTAAGAGAGCGCTTGAGAATTCAACATTTTCCACAGATACTTATGGAATCCTAATTCCACTGATATATCTTGAGGCAATATTCTAATACCAAACTACTTGAGGCAATATTCTAATACCAAACTACTAAACCAAATATTAGCTGTAACTGATTATACTGTACTGTTTGATGAAGACATACAGTACAATGACCATGAGAATATCACAGAAATATATGCTCAGTTTATTGTTAATTTTGCTCTAAAGCAGTGGTTCCCAAATGTTGATCCTCCTTTGTTTCTGACTTCACATCTTAGAAGCCCCAACATCTTGGCCAGTGGTTAGGAATTATGGAAGCAGAATTTCAAAACATCTGGAGGACCAAAGGTTGGGGACCAATGCTCTTAAGTGTTTCCCCCCCGAAAGGAACAGAGAGCCAAATCACACAGATCAGTTTGCCACTTAGAATCATGATCCTGAAAGGAAGAAGCTGGCTGTGTTGGTCAATATACTGTTTCAAGTGGCTGCAAAATCCTAGCCACTTTTATTCAAGAGTATTGCAAACAAAGCCAGAAGAGCAGATTATTCCAGATGACTGAACGTAGGGAGTCCAACAACAGACCACAGAAGGAGGAGGTAACTACAGTATAATGTTCAAGTGTGAAGGGTGACACACAAATAGTTTTGTGGAACCTCACGTGTCTATCACTTGTTGCCAGTTTCCAAAGATACCTTCTTAAGATAACTCTTGGTTAATATCTAATCTGAGTTACATCTGTGCTACAAGCAGATTCTTTGCACTACTTTCACCTTTCTGATATTTTCTGCCATCTACAAATATATTGGAACATATCTCGATGACTAGGAATCATAACTGGAAAAAATCATTTTGTTGCTAGAATTAAATGGCTCCACATCTGTTGTACTTGATGATATTTGAGAACTGAAGGACCCTCTAACATGTTCTCAATTTAAAAACAACAGCAATGTGTGATTCTAATATTAATAACTTTACTTGTATCCTGCCTTTTCTCAGAAAGTGGGACTCAAGATATTTTACAAATTAAAATGACTGTTTTTCTTGTGTGCCTTCAAGGAATTTCTGACTTATGGCAACCCTAAGGCAACCCTATCATGGCCACCAGTTTCCATGGCCAAGTAAGGAAGTGAACCCTGACGTCCAGAGTCATAGTCCAATGCTTAAACCACTACACCATGCTGGTTCTCTAAAATGATTACAATATAGTTTAAAGACATATTAAAGGCTTGTATTCAAACAGAATGATTGTGCAGTAGAAAAATAGTACTTAGAAAACAGTGAGCATCTAAAACAATACATTCAAAAATCAAAACATTGAAGCCAGAATTTGATAGTTTTCAAATTTTCCAGGCCTCTCATCCACTGGTATTGATTGCCCTCCTGTTGTGTCAGTTGTGAAGCTATTTTGCTCTAAATATTCAGCCAGTGTTTAGTTTGACAGCCTCATTTTGTGGTTGGTTTTTTATTTAGCTTTTGCTCACTACAAAGCTTTCTTTTTCTATGAACTACATTTGTCCACTGAAATGAATTTTAATTTTAAAACCCCCTGTCATTTTATACTGTCTAAAGACAATATCTGGAAAATTCATTTTATACATACAAATGAAAGTCTGACAGTGAGTTCTAGTACTGAGCTTACCATTCTTTTTACATCTGGATGATGATCTCTAAATTTTTCTCCTACACAAAATAGAGCAAAAAGATTTTGCCTTTTATTCCTGTCCAACTAATACAGACAATGCTTGGGTGCAGTGTTAGGAGAGTGTATACAGGCATGCCCTCCCACATGTCTATGCTTGAAGAACATGACTCTGTGTTATGATCTTACAAATACCTAGAGTTGTATTTTATGGAAAAATTCTTCCTACACTTAGTTACAAATGTCTTGCTATTGTCACAGAGGCTAATGAAGAGAAATGTAGTTGGAATAGTTGTTGGATCAGGCCTTTGCCTTACCTTGAGGGCAAATTATACAATAGACACAGTATACTGGTAACTGCATATTATTAAGTCTAAAGTCTATGTTTTGAGCTAGTAGTGATTCCAAGGGTTAGTCGTAAATGGGTATAGCCTTTGATGTATGCAGTAGAGGGCCACAGATACGTTTACTGCTACTGCCATCTTTTCACTTCTTTAGACTTTCCAATTGTTGTACAATCTTATCATTTATATATCTGAAATGGATTTTCCTACTACTTAATTTTTTTTACCTGTTTATTAGAATATTAGAATTTATTAGAATATCTGAAGCTATATCTGAAGATCTCAGGGCGACATATGGTAAAAACAGTATAAAACAGTTTAAAACAATAAGGATAATTTCAAAAGACTAAAAGCATATAAAACCATTTAACATTTAAGCCAATTTAAAACCAGTTAAAAACAATTTAAAACAATGTAAATCATAACATGTGGGCAAATTGGGGCCCAAAATCTTTAATTAAAAAAAAAAAAACACACACACCATGATTTGACTGGGTGCTAGAATAAACAAGTGTTGCTGCCAGTTAAGCCTCTCTAAGGAGTGCCACAGCAAAGAAGGCACTTTCCCATTACATGTCATCCCCAGTGTATTGCCTCCACTGGTGGGACACAGAGCAGAACCCTCCAACAGACATCATTTTTCAAGCAAGAATACAGAGAAAGAGGTGTTCATTCAAATATCAAGGTGCCGAGCTGTTTAGGTGTTAAATACACCTTCAATTCACACCGAAAGCAAATAGGCAGCCAGTGCAATTCCTTTAAAGCCATGGTTATATGGTTTCCGTATGGTATGCCAGTTAGCACACTAGTTGCTGCATTTTGCACTAGCTGAACCTTTCAAGTCATCTTCCAGGGCAGCCCCATACAGAGTGCATTACATTCATCTAATCTGTTGCCAGTGCACACAACTGGCAAGTTGACTATAGCCAAGTTATCCCTGTCCAGAAGAGGCTGTAGCAGCAGAACTGGTCAAAGCTGACCTGTGCCTTCAGTGACAGAAATGGATCCAGGAGATCACAAACTATGCATCATCTTCCTCAGGAATGCAACCGCAACCAGGACAGTTAATTTACCCAGACCTCAGAACCACCAGTCCACAGAGCTTTTGTTATACCAGAATTCAGTTTCAGTTTATTGGCTTTCATCCAGCCCATTACAGCACTCAGTGATCCCCAAACTTTGGTCCTCCAGGTGTTTTGGACTTCAGCTACCAGATGTCTTAGCCAGCTTGACTAGCAGTCAGGAATTCTGGGAGCTGACGTCCAAAACATTTGGAGGGCCAAAGTTTGGAAAACACTGTGCTGATGCTGACAAGAAGGAGTTTCCCACCAACCCACCAACCACTTGCTCTGTTCTAGTAAGCACCAAGAAAATCTCTTGGAGGTATCAATACAATAGAGTAGAGCAAAATGCAGCCTGTGGGGCACATGCAGCTGCCTCAGGATCAACAAAAAATTCTGAAATTTTCAAAAAATTGTTTTTGTCTTAAGGGGACATAAGATCAATTGCTTTAAAGGGACAGGGCTTTTTAAAAAAATGGAAATAAATCAGAATTGAGTTCTGATCACTGCCTGCTTTTTTTTTTTTTAATGCTTCTCCTGGGCCAAAAACATGACAAACATGAACCAACACACCCTAGAGAGAATTGGGGGAGGGGGTTGGGGGAAAAAGAAATTGTTTTTTCCCCCCGGGGTGTGTGTGTGTGTTGGAGGGTGTGCCCCTGACAAGGGGCTAATGTGGCTACCTAGCTTCTCATAATTGCCCCCCTGCAATAAAGTAGTATTATTTTTCTAAGGAATTGTTGTAAATCTTGCTATCTTACCCTAACATAACAATTTTGGTCTCTAGAGGTTAAGCTCATATGCTGTTTTTATTTTGGGCTTTCTGCATATTCTTTACTTTCTGCTATCATCTCCCAAGTAAATGCTCTTCTAAGTTGTTTACTCTTTTTCTTTTGCCTGGGGTTAATTGAAATACTCAGTCTGCCAGAACGCTTTATGCGTTGCTTGAATATGATGTTCCTAAGGATGGAAACTCTAAGATTGGAAGGTTTTCTGGACTACATTAGAATCCTGTGGCTAGAATGGTGACCGGAGCCAGTTACAGAGGGCATATACCAGTAACTCCTGTATTGAAACAGCTTCTCTGGCTACTGGTTCATTTCCGAGCACCATTCAAAATGCTGGTCACGACCTATAAAGCTCTACACTGCTTAGGTCCAGATTATTTTAAGAGACTGTGGCCTGTTACAGACTGCCAAAATAAAGCTGCTTCCGGTCTCTTTGGAAGTATGCTATTTAAACGGTGCATGGGTCCTGAGAGTCCGGAGGTCACGCCAAAGCCACACTCCATTCCTAAGCACTGGAGTGCAGCTTTGGTGCAGCTTCTGGATTCTTAGGATGCATGCATCATTTAAACAGCATACCTCCAAAGTGACCTGAAGCAGCTTTATTTTGGCAGTCTGTAACAGGCCTGTATTTCCCCATATGAACCACCTAGAACCCTAAGATCCTCATGAGAAGGCTTTCTCTCGGTCCCACCACCATCTCATGTTTGCCTGATGAGGACACAAGAGAGAGCCTTCTCAGTGGCTGCTCCCATCCTGTGGAACTCCCTTCCATGGGAGACTAGGCTGGCCCTCTCACTGTTAGCCTTTCGCAGGCAGGCAAAGACATTTTTGTTTAAACAGGTCTTTTGAGATCTGGCAGGCTTGGTTTTATTGGGGGATGAGAGGGATGGTCGTGGATTGTTAATTTTAACTTTATATGTTTTAAATTTTATATTGGTAATTTTTATATTTTTATGATTTTAATTGTACAATTTTAACTGTTGTGTTTTATGTATGTTAGCCGCCTTGGGTCCCACTTGGGAGAAAGACAGGATAAAAATAAAATAAAATAAATAAATAATAAAATACATTAGGAGACTGAAGCATCTTGTTTCCTGAGAGGTTTATAAAATTCATGCAGAATTACACTGTAATCAGGAAGTAAAATGTGTCTTATACAGCAATATATCTGGGGGCAGAGAGCTTTTCTGCTTACAACTGGAAGACATTTTGCACCTATTCTATCTTTTTTCTTACTGAATTTTCATTTGTAATAGAAAAGTTGGAAGAAACAACAGAAAACATAGGATGCCCAGAAGCAGAAAACAAAAACATTGGGACTGTCTATGAACTGCCATGAATGAGTAGTGCAAGTATAGTTGAAATACTATTAGTGGAAGTACCATTAGCCTAGCTCAAATATGTCACATACAAACTTTCTGTTTTTGGCTAGGTCATACATGAAATGTACAAATGCCTTGCTACTGTAGTAATAGAGTATCTAAACCTCAAAATCTATCACAAATTTATCAGAGCGAGATAATAGTGACAGAACTGAAAGAGTCTGTAGTGACAGTAACTGTAGAAGGGTCAAGAGGAAAAGCCCATAGAGGGCAAATAACATTACATGCAGTATCATTCTTTCTTGCTTATCTGACCCCTCTCTTGTGCAGACTCTACTCTTCCTGTCATTGATTTCTTCTCTAATATGCCACTTCCCTAGTATGCAGTTAGGGAATCCTGTCTTTAGAATGGAGTTTCAATATAAAGCCCTTTTACTCTCTTGTTCTACTTTGTTTTACTTTGATGTTATTGCTTGGGTTTTAAATTTGGCTTAATTCTATCCAGCTTATTGCTTAATTCGGGTGGCATGCTGATGTTATCAGATGTTTTTGCCATTGAATTTGCTGCCCAAATACAGGCTGGGTCCATCTCCGCTTCCAGGAGTGCACCTTGCAGCTCTTTTCAGATCCGGGAGTTTTTCCAGTTTAAGAGGATTGTTATTGGAGCGCTCCTGGAAGCAGGGATGCACCCAGGATGTATTCAGGCAGCAGATTTGGCAGCAAAAACCTCCTGATAACATCAGAATTCCACCCGAATTACGCTTTATGTCAGACAGAGATAAGCCAAATTTAAAAGCCAAGTGATAAGCTCAAATGCTTTTGCTATTAATCAGGACTTCAGGCAGATTCCCCCTCCCTCTATTTTTTAAAAATTTTCTTCCACTGAAATATAGCTAACAGCAACTGATATTTGCTGGTGGTCTCCCATCCAAGGCTGACTAGGGCTGACCCTGCTTATCTTTCAAGATCAGACAGGATCTGGTGCCTTTAGGGTGTTTAGCCATTCTCCATTAATTGTTGCATGAAAGGTGGTACTACTTGTACATGTTATGTTTCTTTTGAATGTCTTAGGCTTAGTCCTGGTTCTTACTTTTAAATTCTAAATGGCTTATTATTTTGGTACCTTAAATACTTTCTCTTTCCATGGGTCTCTGTGCCCCATGTCATCTAAAAGTGTGCTTTCTTGCAAAGCATAGAGTGAAGTAGAGTATACATATGCAATGAAGTTGATAAGCTGTCTCCAGTAGAATCATAGAATCATAGAGTTGGATGAGACCGCAAGGGCCATCCAGTTCAACCCCCTGCCATGTAGGAAATCTCAATCAAAGCATCCCTGACAGATGGCCATCCAGCCTCTGTTAAAAGACCTCCAAGGAGGGAGACTCCACTACACCCCGAGGGAGTGCATTCCACTGTCAAACAGCCCTTACTGTCAGGAAGTTCCTCCTAATGTTTGAGGTGGAATCTCTTTTCCTGTAGCTTGCATCCATTGTTCCGGGTCCTAGTCTCTGGAGCAGCAAAAAACAAGCTTGCTCCCTCCTCAATATGACATCACTTCAAATATTTAAACAGGGTTATCATATCACCTCTTAACCTTTTCTCCAGACTAAACATCCCCAGCTCCCTAAGTCTTTCCTCTTAGGGCATAGTTTCCAGACCCTTCACCATTTTATTCGCCCTCCTTTGGACACGCTCCAGTTTCTCAATGTCCTTTTTGAATTGTGGTGCCCAGAACTGGACACAATATTCCAGGTGGGGCCTGACCAAAGTAGAATAGAGTGGCATTATTACTTCCCTTGATCTAGACACTATACTTTTATCGATGTAGCCTAAAATTGCATTGACCTTTTTAGCTGCCACATCACATTGTGGACTCATGTTCAACTTGTGGTCTACTTGGACTCCTAGATCCCTTTCACATGTAGTCTCGTTTAGCCAGGTGTCCCCCATCCTATATCTGTGCTTTTCATTTTTCCACCTAAGTGCAGTACCTTACATTTCTGCCTGTTGAAGTTCATTTTGTGTGGCCCAGCTTTCTAGTCTATTCAGGTCATTTTGAATTTTAATCCTGTCCTCTGGTGTGTTAGCTACTCCTAATTTGGTGTCATCTGCAAATTTGATAAGTATGCTCCCAATTCTGTCATCCTCTCTCTCTTTTCTCTTTCCTTCCACTGACTATGAGGAATATTTGATTATTAGCACCCCCCTTTTGGGAGGTTCTTAATCTTGGAGGCACCATTATTACTGCTGTTAAAAGATAGCATAACTTGAATGTGACATGTGCAGATTCCTGTTAAAATGACATCAAGGTTGCCAAATTATGTACAGCTGTCCCATATTTCCTATACTCAGTCTAAAACATGTCCCATGCAAGATGGCAAGTGAACTTTCATGTTAGCAGAAATTAGTCTAACAGAAAGTGTCCCAAAACATATGTCTGCTCTGCTTTATTTCCTTGAATAGCAAAGTTAGTGGCCCTGTTCAAACCTATCTATAAGGCAAACAAGAATACAAGACTGCCTATGTTTTAGGATCTTTGGGAGAAGTCTTTCTTTCTGTCCTGCCAACATTTGAAGCACTTTTGATGGGCAGCTTGAGAGAGAAAAACCTTCCTCATGGCTGCTCCCCTTTTTCAAGAAGACCTGTGTCCTAATGGATTTACTTATTATGGCCAATGTAGATAGCTTGTTGTTTTAATTGAATTTATGAATCTATTTTATCTTCCTTGTTTTTTTGTTTTGTTTTTGATTGTTACTTTGTATTTTACTGCTGTTAGCCACCTTGAGCACTATTTGATGGGAGATACATGTTTAATTAGCTAACACACAAGAATAAATAATTGTTAGCCTTCTGGCAGGGTGATGAGATTGTATTTGGATAGAATAGAAGGTGAGAATAGAAAGTGATTGTATTCCCTGGCAACATTTTATTCCATCACCCCTTGTCAGTAACATTGCCTTAAAATCTGTAGCCTATCCCAATGTTTTAGAAGTTTGTAATAGAAAGTTTTTCAAAAGTTTGAGATGGGAAGAAGGCTGTCGAGCTCTTTGACCTAATTTAAATATTTCACCTCTTTGTTGATATAGGTTTTGATGAACTCCATGCTTGTGCAGATCCTGGATTCCCTGAATATGGATATAAGATGCCCAGCGCAGGTGTTTTCTTTGAAAGCTCTGTAGTCCGGTTTCATTGCCAAGAAGGATACAGGCTTAAAGGTCCCTTCAAAAAGCTTTGTGAAAGACATTTTAACGGCTCCCTAAGCTGGAAGCCAAGTGATAAACCTGTGTGCCTACAAGAAGGTGAGTTTGGTTTATTATTAACAGTCTTTACTTGTAAAAAAAAGCTATATTTGTACCATGCCTATGCTTCCAGTTCATGGGAACATGTTCAACTATGTTCTTATTTTTGAACAGGATTTAAAAACAAATGCATATTTATGAGTAGAGACTGGAGATGTGGCTGAATCAAAGCAACGCATACAACCTTTTGCTTTTTCTGACCAATAATTTTCAGAGTTATACCTGGTCACCCAGGCAGAATTATCCAGCCTCCTGAAGAGGCCTTTAAATATATATATATATATATATATATATATATATATATATATATATATAAATACAATGTGTTATGGCAAACATTTTTATGCCTATGTTAGTGTATGTTACGGCACTTTCAAAGGATAGCAGTGCATGCCAATGAACAGATAAAAGTGCAATGTTGGTTATATTCTATTACTGTTCTGGCAACTGAATGTTCTTGGTATAACTTTAATGTTCTGTTTTACTGGGCAGCATGACTAATTCATAACGATAATAAGAGTATATGTTAAACAGAGAATTAAATCAGTTATGCATGGCTGGGTGTTGTACATTATTCATTTGAGGATGAAAAGGAATGGAAAGCAGATTATAAAATGCAGTAATAGAGCAGTTCTGTTTCTGTAGCAGGGACACATCTATTGATGTAAAACAACTCAGTATTGTATGTAATTTTTTCAGTTTTATTATGTGAGTGTTTTGATTCAGGTACATTTGATAAGCAGGGTTAGCCAAGCAGATTATCTGCATCGGTTTTGGATAAACTTACATCTAAGCAAATTGTTCATTATTTATTAAACACAGTGCACTAAAGCATCAGTTCTTTATTGATTTGCTGGGTGATGGTTCAGTGATGTTGTAGATCAAGAAGTAGAAAAAAGTCAGGCTATGTTTAGTGTGTGTGTGTATGTGCGTCTGCATGCACACACATTTGGACAAGAAAAAATGCTCCATAAAAAATATCCACATGCCATTCTGCTGAATCAGTAGTCTTTCTGACTGTTTTGATAATGTTCGACAGGTCCTTCTCATGAACCATGAGTGAATTTGTGGCAACATGTCTGGAAGAGATGGGTTAGATAGAAAAGAAACCTGTTTTCCTCCCAGTTAGGATACTTACCATGTTTTATGGTTAAATCTTCCTCGTGTTGCAGCTGCCAGACAAAGTCTTCTTGGCTTAAATAGGGAAATAGTGCATTCATTTCCCAAATTGTCTTCAATTAATATGTCAGTCAAATGTATTTGCCCAAATATTTACAATGTTTCTGATGTTCAAAGAAGTGGATGACACATTATCAATAATGAATGTCTGAACAGTAATGTACAAATTGCATACAAGACTGTTGTGAATCACAAGTAGCTGTTTCAACTAGTAGAATCATGTGCAGAACCGAGTAATTTTGGCTGTATTTCAAATGGTTGTACTTTCTTTGGCCTATTGTTACTAGCTGCCTGGTAGTGACACTGTATTTCTTTTAGTTTGCAGTCTTTTTTGTTGCTAGAGGCAGCAAGTTCTGTGTGCATACTAAATTTATTTTTCAAGTTACTTAATCCTTTTGGCAAAACAAAAAAGAATTAACTTGAAATGTCTACAACTAAGTGTGCTTTTCTTATATTCAATATAGATATTTTGTAATGGTATGATGGTTGCACATTTTTATATTGGCAAAAATGTTATGAAAAATATTTGTGTTTCCTTTTGCTTTGCATTTATTTGGACGTGTGCACCCCAAACAAAGGATGGGAAGTAAGTTAGTTTTATTTATAATTAAAATAATTGAAATACCCATTTTAGGCCTTCCTGAATTCTGTATATGTAATTTCTGTACGGAAATACCCATTATGTACCTCAATAAATTGCCAAGAGAATATCTCTTGAGTTGGAAATACATACATTTGCTGGGCTGGTGATGCATTTTAGAGGGGAAAATGTACACAGAATCACAAGCTGCATCCACATTGCAGAAATAATCTGATTTGACACCACTTTAACTGTCATGGTGAAATGCTATGGAATTCTGGGAACAGTAGTTTGTAGTTTGCCACCACAAACTACAATTCCCAGAATTCCATAGCACTGAACCTTGGCAGTTAAAGTGATGTCTGCAGTGTGGGAATACAGCCATAGGCCCAGGACAGACCTCCCCAAATGGGTGGACTGGAAGCGGCCTGTTTCCCTCTGGAGGGATGCCGCAGCCACCAAACCGCACAATGTCCCTCCGGAGTAAAAAGAACCTAGAAAAAACAGGTTCTTTTTTGGTCACTGGGCAGTCACGAGTGTGCCAATGGCGCACTCATGACATAATGGATGCACCGAGATGTGCAGATGCTGGGTGTCCCTTATGTCAAGATGGTGGCGCCAGTGTGGATGGGCCGCCGCCATCAGGCCACCACCATTACATACTAGGTTTCTGGACCGTGCGGTTGCTGTGCAATCCAGAACCATAGTATCGCTGCTGCCGTGCCCCTTTCGGCCCGTCTGTCTCAGGCCATAGTCACATTTCAAAAATGTGAAAGATATACACAAACGTGTTTCACTGAATGTAAAAAAGTACAAAATTGCATACTTTTAAAAAATACACACAGAGTCCTGGAAACTGAGACAAACCAATGAATTAAACTGGCAGTTTCATAGAAAAACAAAAAAACAAAAAAAAAGGGGGGGGGGAGGGAACTCAACCTAACCACACAAGAGATGGTGAAACAGTACAAAGAAACTGTAAATTATCAGAATTAATGTCTCCTAAGACTGTTTATACAGTCGTGTTTTCTACTACAGGGTGGTAGAATTCAGAAACAGGGCTATTTAGTCAGGAGTGTAAGTATGCAAAGGGATTTTTTAGCACTTTTGAGAGTAACAACGCAACAGAAACTGTAGTCCAAGCTTTTGTAGACTGGGGCTGCATCTGTAGAAATAATGTTGTTTTGACACCATTTTAACTACCATGGCTTCTTCCTATGAAATTCTGGATTTAGAATCATAGAGCTGGAAGAGACTGCAAGGAACATTTTTTTCTGCAGTGCAGTGCAGATGTAGCCTTGTTCTACTTCCAAATATACATGCATCTGAGCCAGTAGACCTAGTCTACAAAAGCTTATACTACAAGTTCTTTCATACAGTTAGTCTAAAAGGTGCTACAAGATCCCTTTGCATACTGTTATCTACTATTTAAAACAAGGGAGTAACAAACAATTAACCAGTTTTCTGCATACAATTACAGTTTCAAGGAATGCAGTTGGGCTAAGAAGTGCAGTATGTCTCCTTATTGGGTCAATAGTCTGTGCTGCAAAAGATTGGATACAGCTGTGGATGAAATTCTGTCACCATTTTGTATCCAGGAAAATAGTTGTATTAACCAAGAATTTCAGTACAGTATATGAACTTTGCCATAAGTCTTGTCAATGGATATTATTGCAGTACTTTTTCTATATATAAATGCATGTAGAAACCAGTTAATTATGTGTTACATGGTTATTTTAAATATCTTGTAGTGGATAACATAACTGTGAAAACATTAGTGGACATTATTTTTGACCATTTACAGTTTCATTATACTGTTTCACCATTTCCCTTGTGGTTTGATTAGAGTTTCACACAACACTCATATTTTTACCTGATTGGCAATAAATGACAGATAATATCAAATAAATAAAAAGGAAGAGAAATACAAATGCTCTTAAATAAAATGAAAATGAAAGAAAAATATAAAGTTTTGTGAGAAAGACAATAGGCACATAAATATCTGATAGCCTGTATATTATAGCCTTGTGATAATGACCTACTGTTCTTGTTTATAGCAAATAAAAATTGTTTCCATGTGGCCCCTGGTATCTCTCTGTGTGAGTATGTGCTACTCTCTTCTGGCCTTCCAGTAGAAAGTAGATAAGTCACAATCAAGGGGCTCTGCATCAGGTTGTATTTCCCATCCTGGAAATACTGTCACTGATGAAGCTTATATGTTTGGCTATTTTCAGTTCTATGTTGGCAGAAATTTCCTTGCCCAGCCTAAATAATCCAACTTCATATCTCTACTTGGTACCAAACCCAAAACATCATTATGGAACAATCAGAAAATGTGTTTAATTTACTTGTGGTATATTTGTGATACTGACATTAATTTGTGATGTAAGTCTTTAATCAGTTCATAAAACATATTTCACTTGTGTTTGCATTTGGGCCTCACCAGTTAGGAACTGGTAGACAAAAGCATTACAACAACAACAACAACAATTTATTTATACTTCCCGACTCTCCCTGCGGATTGAGGCGGGATTACAACCAGATAAAATGCAAAAGAAAAGCAATGCAGTTACAGTCACCCACAATATTTTTTTAGCAAAGACCATAACCCTCCCATAATACAATAATAAAATTAACAGTTAAAATTTTCATCTAATCATAATCAGTAAACTGGAGTATTGAGGTGGATGGGGCTATTTTATACAGAGTCAGATGGGAAGGCCTGCCAGAAGAGATCTGTCTTAACTGCTTTCTTGAAAGCATCTAAGGTAGTAATAAGACCTCTGGCAGGTCATTCCACAATTTTGGGGTGATGGAAATAAAAGTCCTCTGAGAAGTTGTCACTAGTCTAGTCTTCTGTAATTGAAGTAAGTTCTTCCCAATGAGTAGATGTCATATCATTTTCCAACTTGACCATTCTTTCAGGAATAAGCATTCTTTATATTTTAGACATATATATCTGTATTTCTTAGAATAGGCAAGGGAAGAAATTACACAAAAACACTGTATGAGAGTATTACTAAAATGTCTGCCACAGTCAATAAGCATATTCATTTGTATTTATTTCCATACTTAGATTTGCCAGCTTTCAAGGCACTGGCTAAAGTCTCAAGGAATTGCTGTTTCTCTGACTCTTTAAAGCAGAAAGGCAAAATGCAGGGCAAGAGATTTTGGAGAAGAAAAAATGTTTTTGTATGTGAGGTGGACTTAAAGACTAGGTACCTATCTCTACTCATTTGCAGCTAGCTTATCACAAAAGTGGTATGTGTGTGTTGTTCTCTTACACCAAAAAGCCAGGGGTCAGAAGAGGGGAATGGGGAAAGACAGTGAATGTACTGTATATCAAGGCAGGGAGCAAAGTACCAGCACTGCCATGCATACACCTTCTTGTTGTACAAGCCCAGGAAGCATTGTTGCAGGGAAGAAAATATCTCCAGGGGCTTATGGCAAGTTTCCCATAGGTCCCAGAAACAGCATAGGGCCTAGGAAAACAAAGTGTAATGTTTACAACAAGGAAGGCCACACAGGATGTGCATCTTAGCAAGAATGGTAACAACTGCTATATCTGCTGGGCATATTTGACCACCTATCTGGCCTTCGAAAAATGCCTTTTTTCCTGTCTTTTTTGGGATACCATATTACTTAGGAGATTATCGTCTATTTTCACCTGATCTGGGCATGGGCTTGAACAGGTGAAAATGGATCTCATTGCATGCCTTTTTGCCCAGCTCAGCTGCATCACGTACCCGATCTAGACTCCTGGCATACTCTTTGAAGGATGGGAAAGTATCATAGGTTCAAAAAGTACGCCAGGAGTCGAGATCGGATACGATATGTGGCTGACTTGGACAGAAAAGTGTGCAATAAGATCTGTTTTCACCCATTCAAGCCCATACCCAGCCCATGCCCATTTTGGGCGAAAATAGATGTGTGATAATCTCCCTAGTTAGCTAGGTGTTATCAAAATTCTGGACATATTGTCATAATGTCATTTTCATAATCAATTGAACCAGAAATGGTTTCACCCTGTCTTCCAAACCTTGCCTCTCATCTTTGTGACAAAATGAAGACCCACCCCATAATATCACAAGAATACCACCCATTCATCTTGGATTTTAACATTAAAATACAAGGGAGTGTGGTGCTGCTGACCTAGCAACCCTATAATCATTCTGTATCTTTCCAACACAGACTATATCAGTTTTATCTGCAGTGTATAGCAATAGCAATAGCAAGTACATTTCTATACCACTTATTAGTGCACCTAAGCACTTCCTAAGCAGATAACAATGTGTAAGCTAATTGCCCCAACAAGCTAAGCATTCATTTTAGCGACCTTGGAAGGATGCCAGGTTGAGTCAACCCTGAGGTCCTGGCTGGTATTGAACTCACAACCTTGTGGTTTGTGAGTAAATGGCTGTAGTACAGGCATTTAACACAGCACCACCATAGACACCAATATTGTTCAATCTATACAAGGAATGAATTGTTTCCATTAAGGGAAAGATCCAGTGATGAAACCAAACCCATGGATATCTACAGGTTGTCTGGCTAGAATATTTTATTGTACTAACTAACAAAGGAGGAAGTAAGAGGAAAGTATAAGTTAAAAATTTCTTGAACCTTTTCCTTCTTTTTTCACTTGTCAGGAATAGAAACAGGATTTCCTAGATCTGTGCATTATGATTCTAAGTGATAATCCACTAGGACAGCAATTTCAACTGTTTTGTGAGCAGTAAAGGTTTCCTGAGCTCTGGCGTGGTTCCACCCACCCAAACGATCATTGGCTTTCTCTGACTAAGAAGATTTCCTGTTTATTGCGTCTGACTCCTGTCAAGATATCCAGCTTCTAGTTTCTAGCTCTCACTTGGGAGTTGTTGCTTACAGCTCAGTTCTGCCATACATCTAAAAAATTATCTCGCTCACAGACAGTACAAAAATATAAGGAATATAATTGCCCCCGATATATATCCATTTAAAAATGAATAAAGGTAATAGCAACTCATTAGTCAATTGATTTATCATATTGTGCTTCTAATTTCCTTTTAAGAAGGTGAGAATTTTCAGTGTCAACACAAGGACAGAACTGCGTAGCATACCAGATCTATAAGCATGATGCATGCACTTGTCAAAAATCTATCAATTTAAGACTCTGAACTACGATGTGTTATGCCTGTAACTCTCAGTCATGGTAATGGGGTTAATGGGTGCAAGTTCTATTGTGCCAACACTTCAAAACAAATGAATTATACCAGCTGCCTAATTGTTGAATTTCACTTTGAATGATGGGTGGTGAGGGGGTGGCAAGAGTACACTGGTGCCTCGGGATACGAAATGATCGGGTTACGAAATTTCCGGGATACGAAAAAGTTGGATTGGCAAAAACTGTTTCGGGTTACGAAATATTTTTCGGGTTACGAAATTCATTTCGGCGCGAAATTCAAATGCTGCAAAGTGCAGCTATAGGCTTTCCAGTGCTAACGGAAAGTGTTTCGGGTTACGAAATTTTCGGGTTACGAAAGGAATGGCGGAATGAATTAATTTCGTAACCCGAGGCACCAGTGTATATATTTTTCGTATTTAGCATGTTTTTCTCTTTCAAGAAAAAATGTTACACTATATTAGTAAGTTCTTGTTCTTTCCACAAGTCTTATTGGGCTTGGTTTCAGTCTTAATAAACCTAACACTTCATATATCAGGATGGGTGGTGGGATGGAATTAATTTTTGCTAGAGTGCTTTTACAGTACTTACTATGCATCAAATCTGTGGGCATTTGCTGGCCTGCATGTGTCCATGGCTATATTTTGAGCTAGAAAATGTATTCCGGAAAACAAAGATATACTGTGTTACTCTGGAATATTAGTATGAAAAGAGATCTTGTAGCATATTTGAGACTAACTGTATAAATGCATGAGATAGTTAGTCTCAAAGGCGCCACAAGATCCAGCATTGTGCAGTGGTTTCAGCATTAGATTATGCCTCTGGAGACCAGGGTTTGAATCCCCACTCACCTATGTAAACCCACTGGGTAACTTTGGGCAAGTCACAGTCTCTCAGCCTTAGAGGATGGCAATGGCAAGCCCCCTCTGAAGAATCTTGCCAAGAAAACTCTGTGACACCACAAGTTGAAAATGACTTGGAGGCACACAACAACAATAATAACAGAAAAGGCATTCAAATGGTAATGCAGTAGAACATTGCAAGCTGGAGAAGTATATGTTCCAAACATGCTACAAAGTTAGGCAACATCACTAAATAGGAGACTAAAAATGAAAACAATTGTCCTGCTTTTAACATATCTGTACTTCTGTCAACACACAGCCTTTTAGAAGATGGTATGAATCTATTAGTTGACAGGGAAAAAAACCATCACTTTGAGAGAGAAAAGAAAATAACAAATTTGGGGGTGGGGGAGAAAAACAGCCAGCTTGGGAATAGCAAGGAGAAGGAGTGAGTGGAGGTTAGAGACAGGGCTTAAAGGGTTAAACTTCATACATACAAAAATTCATATTGTTCATACATAGTTTATACTTAGTTCATACATATTGAACTGTGGGAGAGGCGGGAAATATAAATAAATTATTATTATTATTATTATTATTATTATTATTATTATTATTATTATTATCAACAGCGATACACAGTTGAATTCAAATGATATATTTGTATTTGTGGTTAGTTACTGTTTAGTCAGAGGCCTCCAGTGTTTTGGGTTTAGTTGTGTTTGGTTCTGCAATTTTAGGAAAGTGCCTAGATAGCTTGGTGGTTCCTGTCTGTGGAAAGAGATACGTTTTTGCAGTGATCCAGCATGGGTCTTATCAGAACTTGGAAAAGTTACCTGTTTGGATCACAACTCCTAGAATCCCTCAACCTGGGATCCCACTGCCTGGGCAATGACAAAATTGCTTTTTCTAGGGTCTGCTTTTTATGTTTTTCATCCAATACAAATCAAAGACCATAACATTTGTTATTTGACATTTTTAATTTGTTGCCTGCTTTACTTTATTGTACCCTTTCCTGTATTGTTATGTATTATGTATATGTATTAAGCTATTATTTCTTAGACTGTATGCCATGGGCAGGTTTACTTTATCTATTTTATTATTTGTATGTACAGTGCTGTGTAAATCTACAGCACTATATAAATAAAGCATGATGATGATGATGATGATGATGATGATGATGATGATGATGATGATGCTGGTAGGTTAGGAAGATTTATTTTTTTGGGGGGGGGAGTCAGTATCCCTTTGCTTTTTTCCTTATATATGGTTTGAATTGCAATGCCCATCAACTCCAGCTACTCCTCCTCCTTTCCTGCTTGGCCTATTTCTCTTAAAAAGGCTATACCCCTCTATTACTATGTTCCAGTCATGAGACTCATCTATATCCCATCAGGTTTATATCTTAGTGTAGAGACATCTAAGACCATGTGTTCTCCCTCCTAGCTGTCTGTGTCTTTACACGGGCCTCCAGCTGCTGGACTTTCTCTTCCAACAGGGCTACCAACTTGCGCTTGGTGCAGGTGAAGTTATCTACAATGAAAATGGCTTCTCTGTCACAGTGTCAATGAAAATGGCTTCTCACCTCCTTTTCCTGTGCAGGAAATGGGGTCTAAAGCTTCTGAAATCAATTAAAAGAGAGCAAAAACTCCAAGTTTGAAAAGAACTCACCTAATGAAAATGGCTTCACAGCCTCATGTTTTTCTCTCTCTTCCTCCTGTGCAGGAAATAGGTGTGCCTTGGGGTTACCATAAATCCAATCTTGGCACAGTGCAGGAATCCACAGCTTAAAGCATCTCTTAATACTCTGGAGTTTTAACCTGAAACTGTTTGGTATGGAATGTATTTCTGCTAATTCAGTTTCTGGAGGAAATATAGTTGAGTATATATTACCATGTACACTCAACTATAAGTTGACTTCATGTATAAGTCGAGGTCTACTTTTGGGACAAAAATGATGGGTATTTGTATTACCCGTGGATATGTCGAGGGTCAGATTTCAGGAGGCAGCCCAGCTGGGGACAGGCTGTAGGGCAATCATTCACCCTTCCTAGCCTTTCCCCAGCTGGACATTCTTCTGGGGAGGGAGCTCAGCTGAGGAGAGGTTGCAGGGGATTGGTCATTCTGCCCAGCTGGGTTGTTCCTCAGCCCAGGTGGGGAGAGGCTCAGGTCAAGTATCATATTGACCAGTGGAGGGGTAGGCAACCTTTTTGAGCCGGGGGCCGGGTTGGTGTCCCCCAGACAATGGGGGGGGGAGGGGGAGCAAAATAAATAAATAATTAAATAATTAAATAATATAGGACAACATTTTCAAATGTAGGACACATTTTTAAAAAATGGAGGACATGCGAAAAAATTTGATGATTTTTAAAAAATGTTAATATAAATGCATGTTTCTTAGGCCATGATCAAAATGGAGGACATTGGCATTATTCCTAGACAGATGGCAGAATGTACTTCCCTTTCTGGCCAACCCCCCTCCCCCCATTCCAAACAGCACATTTGGGCATTGAACATGGCTTTACTTAAGATGGCCTCTTGCATATTTCGAGGCTTATTGCCTAACAAAACTCTATGGTTTCACACTGAACATGGGTTCACATGGCTATGCATATTGAACATGTCAGGTGGTCTCATAAGTGATTTGCCCTCAGGTGCAACTGTACTTCTCAGAAGTGTGTACTTGGTCGAGGGACTGTGGTTTTTCTTCACTGCGCCTGCGTTTGTAAAAATCACAGCCTTTCATTGGCCGTGCCTCTGAAGCTGGCTCATATCACCATCCCATCACCATCCACCATCATCATTGTTAAAACGAGCAGACCTATAAAAAATGGAATGGAAATCCTCTTCTCTCCTGCCTCCTGTTCTTCTTCCTTCTCCCCTGCTCCTGTTCTTCTTCTTCCTCCTCCTCCTCCTCGTTCCTTCCTTCCTCCCTCCTCTTCTTCCTCCTCCTTCCTTCCTCCCTCCTCCTCCTCCTCCTCCCCGCGCGCTTCCGCGAGGGCCATTGGCCTGTCGCACCAGCGTGTGGGGCCTTTGCCCCCACTTGCCCACCACCAAAGGCCCCGCGAGCTTCCGTGACCGGCCAAAGGCCCTGTGGGCCTTTGGCGATGGGCAAGGCGGTGGCAATCGACGGCAGGACCGAGCGGGGCAGGTCCCAATGGCTCGGCAGGCCCGCAGTGTGCCGCGGGCCGTAGATTGCGACCCCTGGACCAGTGATAAGTTGAACCAGGTTTTTTGTGAGTCAATTTTTTGACCTAAATTTTTCGTCTTATACACAAATTTATAAATAATATACTTCCAAGAGAATTCCAGATCATATGTAAAAGTTGAAAAATAAGATTAACCCAACATGTATTAAGCTTTCAGCAAACTTCTTCTATGAAATATTTTAAACTGACCAGAGCTTGGAAATTGGTTTTATAATATAAGCCAAACTCAGCAGTGCAGAGAGCTAATAGCTTAGTGACAACTGTGTTTCTGGCTAGCCTTTGTGCAATTAAAATAGATCAGTCTACAGCCATTGTCTGAGATAAATGAGAATGAAATCACTGTCACAGATCATGTTTCCTGCTTTGAAATGAAAACCTCATATTTCACCTCTGTTTAGATCTGTAGATCTATTGGAAACAGCAAGACTCCAAGGCAACAGCAAGCCTCAAGTCAATGATCTATTCATTTGTGTTTTTGCTTTTGTCAGTTTATATACATCAGTTTGAAATAAGGAAATCTATTGTTGCACATCTGAAGTTCCTCTGTGTGCGTGTCTGGGTTTTTTTTTTTTAAATTCTTACCCCGTGGGCTTTGTAGGTGCATGTAAGAGAGAGGAGAGAGAGAGTGTGTGTGTGTGTGTGAAAGGAGAAAGAGTTGGGTGGGTGAGGGAGAGAAATCCTGTGTCCTGCTTGTTCAGGACAGTACAGTGGATGGGACGATGAACTCCATAATTGCCAGTCTTAATTTAAAGAGCATCTGGTAGCTTTGAGCAATTTGATACCATTGATTTAATAAACTTTTTTGAATTATTGGAGGTCATATGCTGGCCTTTTGACTACAGAGTGTGATGCCTCTTTTAAAAAACAACAACCTGATTTGTGTGTGTGTGTGTGTGTGTGTGGTGTTTAATGGTTGTATTTTTAAAGGTGTTTGTTTTAAACAAAAAATCTAGTACAAGTAGAACGCCTGCTCTATTTCCTTATCATTATACAAAATACAAATCTCTGTGTTTATGTCTGTACTCTTTGTCATAACAAGCAGATGCTATTGGTCGTTGCCCATTCTTTGCAGCCCAATACACTGACACTAGTCCTGCTGAGCTGAATTACTCTCAAGTAGTGTAGCTAAGATGCAGTATAGACATGTTTTGTCCTGAAAGGAAAGTCAAAATGACACTCCTCTCCTTTTGTACCATTTTTTAGAAGTGATTCATAGATGCTGAAGGCCAGTAAACAATCTGTCTTCTCTTGTCAGCATGTCTTATTTCAAATGTCTGTCCCAACTGACTAAAATGTCTATTCAAAAGAATATCGATTCTGGGGACTTCTGAGACATCAAAATGTGCCCCTTTCAATACAGAAAGGTTTTATAGTCATTCTACAAAACATGAAGCTGGAAATAAGCATGAGCCCCAAATGCAACCCATAGCTGGGTCCTGTCAAGGGTTAAAAGCTGACAAAAAATGTTTAGATGTGTGGTGGCCATGAGCAAGCAGCCAGCATCAGTTGCAGCTGTGTGGCTAGAACACAGAGTGTACAAGGTTATTCTACTGCCAGAGTGCAGAGCCGTAAGTAAACATGTGTCTGCTGACAAGGAGGACAGTTTTCTGGGTAGCACAGGAACAGTTAACAGCAGGGGTAGGCAACCTGCGGCCCGCGGGCCGGATGCGGCCCGGTGAGACCTTGGGACCGGCCCCAGCCCGGTCCTGCCGCCGATTGCCGCCGGGGCCTTTGGGGGCAATTGTCTATAGAAGCCTCAGAAACATGCATTTTATTAACATTTTTTAAAAATCAGCAAATTTTTTTGCGTGTCCTCCATTTTTTTAAAAAAAGTGTTTCCATTTGAAAATTTTTGTCTACATTGTCTTGGTTTATTTATATATTAATTTTTTAAAAAATTCTTTAATTATTTTTTTTTGGCTTCGGCCCCCCCGTTGTCTGAGGGACAGCAACCCGGCCCCCAGCTCAAAAGGTTGCCTACCCCTGGTTAACAGCCTGAACGGAAGAGGCTGGGTTTTGGACTGCATGGCTTTTCGTCTATAATAATTAATAATAAAAACTTTTATTTGTATACCGCCTTTCCTCCAGATCAAGCGTTCACACTTTATGTAAACTCAGAGGCTTCCGGAATTGTTGTTAGGTTTGTGAGTTGGAGTTGGAAGTTAGTTTTGTATTGGAAGTAAAAATTGCGTTGGATAATTGGTTTGCACTTGTAAATAAAGATAAGCACTTTCGGGAGCTCTGCTTGTTTGTCTAAATCCTCAGAAGCTCCTGGTGAGAGTCGACAGCTCTGGTGACCTGTCTAATCCATCATTTGGAAGACACCCATCCGCTGTTACCTTTGCCGCTGAGGACTGGAAACACGCTTTCAGGAATCATCAGTTTGCTCTGCCTTATCCTGACGTCCCCCCCCCCCAGTCTAGCCTGCTATTGGAGGTAGACTGGAAATGCCAGTCACATGACATAAAGTGAGAGCAAAGCCCCCAGGCCCTTCCTGGATCTCAGGACCTAAACAGGCAGTTCCAGAACCCTCACCTTCACCCAAAGGGTGCCAGGATGTTCACTATACTCTCATTTTCTCTCCCAACTACCTGCCAGTAAGTCCTTACTCCCTGTTGCAAATCTTTCCTGAACAACATTTACCTGCCTCTGATAAATGGATCCATCAGCTTGTAGAACTCAGGCCACTAAAAAAGTATAGTGGGATAAAGAAGAAAATTATCTAACTCTCTATTCAAGGTATTTTAGGCTGCATCAGTGGTTGGAGATCACACTCATCCTGCCAGACTTGGTGGGCAAAATGGCTGACACATCATATTACTCCCAGCTCATGTTCAGTATTGATCTGATGATCATGCAAAGCCTGAAGGATAAAGCCTTGTCTTTTGACCAACCTAGTATTCCCACCTAAGTGAATGACCACAAAAAACAGAGGCAACAAATCTGCCAATGTAAGGTCTCTCTTCCAAGCCACACCCCAGGTGAGCACCAAAATGGCAGTTCTGGGCCTGGAGCACCACTGTAAACTGTATTATGGCTGCATATCAGGACCTGCCACTTCTCCAGACAATACTGAAAACTTGAAAAAATTGTAAACAGAGCCAAGTAATTAAAAACTTAAGTGGATGGATATATCCCTTGGATGCGAAGAATTTCCAACATCCAGTGCTGCGAATTGATGCTGCACCCCGGCCCATTGCAAAAGCCATAGAAGCAGCCCCATGCAAAAATGAATAGGTCCAAATTTAACCCTTGCAGACACAAACATTGTAATGCCTTTTAGAGAACAATGCAAAACTGTTTTGGTAAGAAGAAATTATAGGACTATAGCATTTCTCTCATACAAGCAGAAATTATGCTCAAAATCCTGCAGCACAGACTCCAATTGACAGGCCCGGAGCTAGGCTTTAGGGGCTCTGGGGCAGAAAGTAGGGCTTGGTAGGGTGGAGTGTTCGCACGCCTCCCGAGTCCTACTGTGTGCTGTGGGCACCATCATGGTGCACTGCATTTGGGGGGCCCTTTTGCTGGGGCCCCGGGGTGATGCCCCGGTTGCCCCAGCCTATACAGGCCTGCCAATTGTCCATGGAAAGAGAAATCCTAAGGTTGCAAGTGGGGTTCAGGAAGGAAGAGGCACTAGGACCACATACAAACATACAAGATCTAGTGGAATGTACAAATGAATTCCAGGGGAAAAAATCACCGTGTTGCTTCATGACTGAGCAAAGCATTTGACTGTATAGATCACGAAAAGCTATGGATAGCTCTTAAGAACATGGGAGTGTCACTACATCTGATAGTTCTGAAGAAGAAATTTATATTCTGAAACAGAGGCTATTGTTAGAACAGATTTTGGAGAAATCCAGACGGGGCTGACCAAAGCAGAATAGTGGTGCTTCCTACCCTTGCTCTAGACCTATACTTCTATTGATTCAGCTAAATGCTTTGATCATTTCAACTACTGCATCACACTGTGTGATCATGTTCAACTGTTGGTCTACTCGCACTCGTAGATCCCATCACATGTACTCATGTTATTCATGTTACCCAGAGTATTATCAATTGTATAGATTCGATATTATGTTAAAATATACATTTATTTTCTCTCAAATATTTTGCATTGTTATGTGGAGAAGCAAAAATGCTTCACTTATCTGATAGCGTGATTGAAGTATGTGCAAAATTACCCTATAATTTTCATCAGAACCAGATGGAATTAAATATTACTGATGGGATCCGGGACCATCTAGTTCAGGATGGAATTCAGTGTTTTATTATATTCAATAACTGCTGCGCGAATTCTATTTGCCAAATTTGAAAGTCAACTCTATTCCAACACTAGAGTGGATTTTGAAATTGAACGAGTTAGCAATCTTGGACATGATCTCAATGTCCAAAAATGATAGAACGGTCCCAGGATTATAAAGCCAAATGGAAAGAGGTTGCCAAAATTTGGAAATAAGCTCTCTGTATAAATATTGTGTACAGACTGTCTGAAACGGGAGATATTTATGTCCATGTATTATATATGTACTTGTAATATGTATATTATTCATATTAAATAAAAAAAAGACTTGTTAAAAAAAAAAAAGAACCAGAATGGAATTAAGAAATTAATATTATTAACATAGAAACCAGTGTGGTCCTTACACAAATACTGTATTATATACATTTTATCTAAACAGAAGTATTTTATTAAGGCATCATATTTACTTTGAGAATGCTGATAATCAATCTATGCCCATCCTGTGTTTGACTGATCAATATATCTTCTTAGCCTTGAATCTTCTGTAAAACTAGTCCTCTGCAGTGATTTATAAATCAGTCATGCTGAAATTTTCAACCTAGAGAGTGCTTTTTCTATTAAGACGCCATTGAATAAGTAATTAAAATAACATAAACTGTTTTCTTTATTGTAGCTTCAGTATTCTGAGCAGTCTTTCTCTTCATCCATGTTCTGCTGGCAATGAAGGCACTTCTTAAACAAGTGTTGATTCATGTAGGCTTCATTTTATTGATTATTAGTTTGGGATATTGATGTTTTTGTATTTGAAATTGTGTTATTGTTATTGGTGCTTCAAGTTGTTTTGACATGGCAACTCTAAGAAACTTGCCACAGGGCTTCTGAGCAAGTAGCAAGTACAGTGCACCTGCACCATACACGGGTGCACTTATGTGGCTTGCAGCTTTGTGGAAACCTGCATGATAATAACAGCAATGGTATGTGTACCCATGCTGCCCCAAGCTGCGATCACGTGCCCCATTGTTTCCAATGGGGTGTGAGCCTCCGCAGATTTCCCCTTATGCAGGGGGATCCCGAACAGATCCCCCACGTAAGGAGAGGGCCCACTGTACTTTCTATACTGCTTACACTGCACTTAGCATTCCCAAAGCAGTTTACAATGTATAAGCTTTGCCCAACAATCTGGGTACTCATTTTAGAACCTTAGAGGATGCCAGGCTGAGTCGACCCCTGAGCCCCTGACTGGTATGATTCCTTATCCACACATTCAGTCATCTACAACTGCAATACTTTACAAATATAAATCCAATACACAACCTTGATTTTGCCATTTATATAAGGGACACCATTTATTGTGCCATTGTATTTCATGGCTTGAGCCTCTACAGATTTTGGTATCCATGGAGTTCTGAACCAAACACCAGCAGATTCAAGGGCCCACTGTATAAATATTTCACTTAGTTGGCCCTGTTTGAAAATATGCCTATAATACAGTGTCCCCGCATTACGCGGCGTGTGGGGAGAAAAAGGTGGCGCCTCCATGGGGACGCCGCACTGCCATATGCACAGTCCCCCTTATTTAAATGGGGCTCGAGCATAGGTGGTTTTTGTTTTGTTTTATGTGGAATCCAGAATGGATCTCCCGCGTAAACAAAGGGTGCACTGTATATAACTTCTTTATAAGCTACGATTGCCTTGCTCCAGTTTGTTAATAAAACGCTATCATGAAGGATTCCAATCTCTTACCTGGATTTGAGACCATGGGTTACAGTATGTCAAGTGATGAAACGTGGGTAATCTGCCCATTTGCAAAGGTTTAGTACACTGCAACCTTTTTATAGCATTTATCCTTGTATTGTGTAGCATGCTTATTATTGGATTTCAGCTGAAAGATATGGTTGGTTACATTAGTTCCTAGCACACTGTTACCTTTGTAGACCTTTTCAATGAATGGTTCAGGGAAATGTCGTTCTTCCCTATGATTAGATCACAGCCCCATTCAGTCTCCATACTGGTTTTTTTTTTGTTCAGGTGCTGAATTATATTCCATTGGGTTTTCCCCCAGCTTTACCGGACCTAAGTGGTCAGAGTTATTCTAGTCTTCCTCAGTCAAATAATAATTCCTTAAAATTCAGAATTCATTGCATTCATGACAGGTGCTCAGATACTCTACCGAGGGAAGATCTGATTCCTCCTCTTTTGCTTTGTTCTAGGTCAGTTGGAAAATTTATCAAAATGAAATATTTTTCCCCCAGGATACTAAGAATTTTTTTCCTATCTATGATCCTACTATAAATAGAAGAAAGAAACTGGCACCATGAGCTATCATAGACTTCAGTCTACTTCCTTAGTGCATCTGAGCAGACTGAAGTCTAGGAAAGGCCTGCTGCCAATTTCTTTCTTTCTATTAGTCTCAAAGGTGCTACAAGATCTCTCTGTGTACTGATTCTACAAAACTAACACAGCTATGTCTTTGAATTCCATATAAGTAGAAGATATATGACTTCTACTGACCTGCATTTCTTGTGTGAAATATCTAGTAAAGAAATACATAGCATGCAGCTTCCAGTGTTATTCAGTCATTGTCTTGAAGTGGAAAATGCTGAATACCTGCTCATCCAAGAAAGCCATGTAGTGACTTTCACAGTTGTACCCTTTATGCTTTGGAGGCAGCATGGCCACACTTTCTCTGATAAATCTTTCCAAGAAAACCTTATGATAATACCACCATACATAAATCAGAGTCTTTGAAGGCAAAGCAACATAATAACAAGGGGTTCAGAACAGATCCCAAACTTTCCCACAATTCTCCTGGTTGAATCTGCTTGTTGAGTATTCCTTTAAAGAAACTGACAATGTCCGCTAAACAAAATTTATCACTGTGTGTTGGAAGTTCATGGCTTTGTTTTAAACATTTTAAAAATTAAAATATGTGGACACAACCTATAGTTACAATGCCCCTCAGCCCAGAAGCTGCCTAGAGTGTTGATGCCTAATAATCATTAAGTGCTCTATGGGTGGAATTAAAAACAAAATTCTTGCCAGAAATTCTCTTGTTCAAGAGACATTCACATGTAGGAGAACTGCCTCACTGGGAATTGTGCCCAGCAACATTGCTTGCTACATTTAATAATAAATTGGGAACTTCTTGATGTGAATTGAGAAGTATTGCATATAATACTTCTCAATTCCTTGCTTCCAAGGAAGGAGTCTCCTTCGTTTGAAGAAGAAAACAAATACTTTAGTCTTTAATGGATTTATTTGAATTGTTTTAATTATATGGATAATCTAATTGCATTTTAATAGTAATTTTATATATTTTTCTTCTCCCTTTAAACACCTTTAACTATATCTGTTTTTAATTTTGTAAGCCACCGTAAATCCCTGTATTGGAGAATCACAGGATATACAGTGAATGAATGACAACTACTAATGTAAATAAGAGTTAGGGCTCATCGCGAAAAGGGGGGGGGGAGAGATCTCTGAAAGTACTGAGAGTTTTTTAGTTTCTTTTTGTTTTGATTTTACCAGTAGAGTCTGATTATCTGACATAACGAGGGGGGGGAGGGGGGCTGTAGTTGGATGGCCCCAAATGTTGGATAATCCGGAGGGTCTGAGAAAGCCTTGAAATCACTATGAATTGCAAAACATATTGAAATTTTATTGCAGTAACAGTAAAAGTAATGTTGCAGGAACATTACAGTAACAACATTTTTTGTTGGGAACATGTCGGGGGCATGTCTGGGGTGCAGAATGCCTACAGCCATGTCCCCAAGCAGCCACACGTCAGATAATCTGGAAGGACGGATCATTGAGACTCTACTGTACCTGCATATTCCTAAATCTGTATCAAAACTCGTCCTTGAAATATCTTAGGATTCCCTCACTGCCCCCCCTTGTATTTTTTCTTCTCCCCCTTCCACTAATCCCAGGTCACATCTAGACTTCATGCAATATTTCAGAAATTGTGAAGTCAAGGCTTTCATGGCCAGCATCATGGTTTCTTGTGTGTTTCGGGCTATGTGGCCATGTTCTAAAAATTTTCTTCCTGACGTTTCGCCAGCATCTGTGGCTGGCATCTTCAGAGAATGCTTTGCCTGGAAAAATGTGTGTATATATATGTGTGAACCTGGGAATGCAGGAGTGATTTGCATGTGTATTGTTCTGTGCAGATGGCTGGCCTCCGCTGGGAGGTTAATGTCAAACGAGGATTAATGTCTGCTAATTGGTGATCAGTATCTGCTGGAAAGCCCCTGACTCTGAATGGTTTCCATTTGCATTTGCTGAGTCCTTTTTTGCTGTTCCTCAGGATTGGTAGCCAAATTTTGTTCACTTTAAGGGTTTCTTCATTCCGGTTGAAATTATCCCGATGTTTGTGGATTTCATGGCTTCCCTGTGCATCCTGACATGGTAGTGGTTGGCATGGTCCAGAATTCATGGTTTTCAACAGTATTTAGCGACTGCAGACATTAATCCTCTTTTGCATTAGCCTCCCAGCCTGAGGGCGGCCATCAGCACAGAACACTACACATGCAATCACTCCTGCATTCCCAGCTTTTTCCAGCAAAGGCCTTCTCTGAAGATGCCAGCCCAGATGCCAGGTTAACGTCAGGAGAAAATTTTCTAGAACATGGCCACATAGCCCGAAAAACTCACAACCATTCGAAATTGGTTTTCCTTCTAGTGAGGCTCTTTAGATTATTCCGGAACTGTAGGCAATGTGCTAAAGTCCTATTTAACATTAGGATCATTTTGTTTTGGTGCAAACATTTCTCTTTCCCTTGCATGATCTCTGTGATTTGTGTCCTGGAAACAATAGCTGTGTTTTTGGCAGGAGCCATCTAGCTAGTTCTGTGATAATACAAACAGACAGCCAAATAGAGATACATCTCATCTTGGAAAATACTGGGTTAATTTAAATGACATGGGAGTAGGCAGTGAAATGTACTTGATCATGGCATGAAATACTTTGGATGAAGAAACATGTCATGACAGTTTCCAAATTAAAATCAGTGTAAAGAGGAACAAAAAACCTGGGATTTCATGAGACCTTTTTCTCACCTGTATGGGCTCTCCAGTCTCTTATCTAGTAGGCAAAGTTTCTATGTGAAAAAATAAATTAAAGGGGAGAGGGAAGGTAAGAAGAAGCAAACACTGTGGTTTAAAATAATCCTATATTCGATTATAAACTATTTGTTGTTGTTTTTTTTTACATGCTGCCACATGTTTAAAATTCTGGTGGTTGTGCCCACAATTGTATGCTGACTCTGGGAGTTGTGTCAGGCCGGTGAATCTGAATGAGTCTATGAGGCGGGGTGGCTTTGCTGTGGGACAGAAGCGAATACCTATTTTAGCTTGATAGCTGTATTAGAATGTTTTAAAATGAGAATCTATAAATAAAATCCCACCTCCTTTTATTTGCAGGCTGCCCGGGCCAGTGTGGTCTCCCATAGTGTCATTAATGTATTTGCATCAGGTCCTCCTCTCGTAGGACAATTAGATTTTCCAGTGCTTCCCTGAAATAAGATAGAAAGATCGAGTTCCTTCATGCATACATAGTCATCTGGTCATATCCAGGGGTCCATTTGACTGTATAGCAAAGTACATAAGATCCAAAATCCACAAAACAGTGATTATCTTTGTTGGGCCAACCAAAATGCACAGTATACATGTTGCCAGGTTTCGAAGCTCCACGGCTTCCTCATCAGGCAAAGCTGTTAAAATATACAGGACGTGGGGAAATGATGAGTTAGTCATAAGCCTGCATTTGTCAGCTATTGCTCAGTTCAGTTCAGTTCATGGTACGGAGGGGTGTCTGCAGGCAGGCCACTCCTCCTTCTGGCCCTGTAGATACTGGGGATTCTCAAACTCCAGGAAATAAAATTTTATTCATTAGTCATATAACTGACCTAGGTGCCTCGAGTAGAAGGGTAAAACATTTAAATAAAAAAAAAAATAACTTGCCAATTTTTACTGAATATAATTTTAGTTGAATTATAGTTAAAAGTCTCAAATAATGTAAGCGTTTTGTTTGTTTTAAACTGAACTTGTTCTTGACTATCAGAAGTAATGTTCATTGAATTCAGATCACAACTTACAATTTTACTTTGTCTGAAGATGTGTTAGAACTGGCCAAACACTTTAGTTTTTATATTATTAAACCTTTCTGTCTGAAGATGCTCAAGGTGGAATATCAACAATAGAAAACAATAAAAGATAATATAGAACGTATAATAGACAAAATAATAAATTGTAATAAATATGATACATAATCCAAAAGTGTGATACAGTGACATTTATTTAAAAAATGTAAGCAGAGCCAACAATATAGCATAAAATTTGTATTTGCTCCAATGTCTATCTGTCAGCAGTTCTTCTACTCTTGTATAGAATTGGTAATCTTTGTTGCACAGTTTTTTCTTTGGGAGATTGGGCCAAAAAAGGGAAAGCTTCCAGAAGTTTACAATCTTACTAGCCGTTCCATCTATGACAGAGGAGTACCTAGTATAAGTGAGATATCAAGGAATTGAAACAACAATCAACCAATAGACAATATCCCAAGATGCAACATATACAGACTAAAATAAATCTATTTATGCCCCCATGGACAAAAAAATGCAGATAAGAGTTAAAAAAGTTAAAATAAGCAGATACCTATCAACAAATCTAACTATTCCTGGCCGGGACAGGATCGGACAAAAAGGGAGGGGAGGAGACAAAAGGGCAGGTGCTCAGAGATGTTAGAAGGCCTCTACCCTTTCTCTTTATCCCTCCTGTTGAAACAATGGCGGAGGTGGAGGGGTCCGACTTTATAGGACTTTTGCCCATGCCAAAGCGCTGCTGGAGTGTAGGGGAGAGGACTTGGCCAAGTGCCACGCCCCGCAGCTCTCCCACCGCCGCCCACGCCAGCAGTTGCCGTCTCACTGCTGGTCCTGGGAAGGAGGAGGGGGCTGGAGCTGTTAAAGGCTCCTGCTCTTCCTCCTGTCTGGATCCCCTCCCAATGTCATGGAAAATATCCCAGTGGGTCTAGCTCAGCATGTGATGCATTAAATGTTAAAGTCAGCCTCAGCTTCTTGGATGCATCTATTCATCTGCACATTTTCTCAGTTCAACTGTACTCTCATTTGGCCTCGAGTGCTCTGCTCAGGTTCTGCAGGTCCCCCCCAAAATACAACACAATGGAAGCCAAGATGATGAAATTGAGGCTGCTGTACGTTCACCACATCATGAAAGACATAGTCACTGGAAAATACAATAATACTAGGAAAGATAGAGGGCAGTGAAAGAGAGAGAGCCACATGTAGATGGTTGGACTCAATCAAAGAGGTCATGGGTCTGAGTCCAACCATGTGACACTGTGGTCTCTCTCTCTTCTACTGCCTCTATCTTTCCTAGTATTATTGTATTTCCCGTGACCTATGTCTTCTCATGGATGTGGTGAAAGTATCGCAGCCTCAATTTCATCATCTTGGCTTCCATTTGTTGTTATTTTTGGCCATCCCCAGTATCCTCCGCACTCTTCTCCCGCTACATATTTCAAATAAGTTGATTTTCTTTCTGTCAACTTTCTTTCATTGTCCCAGTTCTCACCTCTGAATATGACAATAGGAATCCACCCTCCCCTGTGGGCTTCAGAGGATGGAAATAACAAGCCCCTTTGAAGAAACCTTGCCAGGAAACCCTGAGATAGGTTAGCTTTGGGGGGAGTCATATTCCCTCAGCCTTGGAAGATGGCAATAGCAAGCCCTCTAAGAAGCCTGCCAAATAAACTGGGGATAGGATGATAATAATAATATACTAATAATAATAATATAATATTTATTTAATTCTGTTTTTCACAGAGGAATCAAAACAGATCAATAGTTTAAGAATAAAACATCATACAGTTAAAATACAATTAAAACAACCCCAACCCAACCCTCACTCAATCATAAACAATGATCAACCAAAATGAGATAAACAATAGGAGAATTTAAAACATCCCATGTGAATCAAATGAAATACGGCAGATTAGCAAAAATGAATCTTCCTCTGGGGGAGGGAAGGGAGACGGGATGGGGTATCCAATGTCAGATCTAACCTAGTCTTGGAAAGGGCTGCCAGAAGAGATCCATCTTAAGAGCCCTGGTGGCGCAGTGGGTAAATGCCTGTTCCTGCAGCCATTCACTCGAAACCACAAGTTGCGAGTTCAAGACCAGCAAAAAGGGCCAAGCTCGGACTCCGGCTTGCTCCTTCCGAGGTCGCTAAAATGGTACCCAGACTGTTGGGGGGCAAAAAGGCTTACTGCTCATAGCTTACTTGCTGTTCACCGCTCTGATCTTTGGAATAGCGGATATAAATCAAAACATTATTTTATTATTAAGAGCCTTTTAAAGGCTTCCAAGGTGGTATGTGGCGGAACGTCCGCGGTCGTTCCAGAGCCTGGGAGCAAGAGATGAAAAGGTCCTCTGGGTCATCGCCCACAGTCTGATCATCTTAGGTTGTAGCAGGTTCTTCCCAGAGGACCGAAGTGTGCAGGTGGGCTTATGTGGAAGAAGGCGCTCCCACAAGTATTCTGGACCCAAGCCATGTGGACTTAAAGGTTAAAACCAACACCTTGTATCTTGCCCAGAAACTAATAGGCCATCCAGTGGCGGGATTTAAAACCAGTGTGATGTGGGCAGTTCTAGGTATGCCCATGACCAAACTGACTGTCATATTTTGTACCGTTGAAGTTTCCGAAACTTGGACGAGGGTAGCCCCATGTAGAGCGTGTTGTAAGTCGAGTTGAGGGGACCAGTGCATGTACTACTCTTTCAAGGTCTCCTGGCTCCGGAAGGGGTACAGCTGGCATTCAGCCGAAGCTGATACACGTGCCCCTGACTATTGCATCCCTGAGTTGTCCGTTGGAGCAACGGGTCCAGAGCACCCCCAGCTGCAGACAGGGTCCTTCAGGGGAAGTGTGACCCCCTCCAGAAGTGGCTGGCATATCCATCCTGGATTAGGGTCCTATTACGAGTACCTCTGTCTTACCTGACTCGTTTGGTTTGTTAATTTGGGGAAGTCACTCTCTCAGCCACGGAACACCTATGGGTTTAATGCAGCGTTAAATTAATAGTTGTGAGGCATTGTTTGCATCAACTTTGGAGCAGAGTCTGTTAGGTTTTATGACTCCCCCCAAAGCTAAACCTCTGAGGAAAGAGAGGAAAAGCAACCCCTAACCCCATCCCACTGACTATCATGCCCACCTTGTCATACTGATGCCTGGTATTGAAAGATGCTGTCTACTGCGGGGCATGCAACAGCAAATATGTGCCTAAAGCTGTCAATTTATTTTAAAGGACACCGTTAATGGGATCTTCCCAGGATAACCCCCTCCCTACCTTTGGCTTTGGCTGTCAGAGAGGAGCAAAGGGCTGGGCATGATCTGTCCTTTGCACATTACACCTTCCTTCCTAGGCTCCGAATTGTTTGATTCAATGCACGTTCCCATTGGCAGCTGGTAAAAAAAGACTGGTTCTTTTGAAAGAATGGGCTGAAAACAAGTTAAGAGGGATTTGTGGTGCCCCTCGCCCGGAATTTAGGTTGGAACAACCAGTGCAAGTGTGATGATCTTCTTTAAACCAGTTATAAACCAGTTTGTAACGTAGTGTGAACACACACCCTCTCTCTTTGAGACAGAAGAGAGTCCAGCAGGAGCGGAGGAAAGCTGATGAAAGGCACCCTCAACCTCACTCCCTATCCAGATTTCAGCTATGACTGCTGGAGGCTGTCCTCAACCCTCCCTGGCTGCCTTTTCTTTCCTGTTGTTAATAGGGCATTCGTCACCTTTCTTTCTTTTCATTGTACAGTCGGCCCTTCTTATACACGGATTTTTATCACAGTATTAAGCATACACGGTTTGAAAAGTTCCACAAAAGTATAAATTTACCTGATGTTCCATTTTTTATTAGGGACCCCATTTTGCTTGTCATTATACTTATGGGACTGAGCACGATAACGGATTTTGTTTACACGGGGGATCTTGGAACCAAACCCCGCGTATAACAAGGTCCACTGTATTGCTTTCTGAAGAGGAATAAGATGGGAGGGGGTTTCAATGAAGACGGTTTTGACAAAATGCAACCTGGACAAAGCAGGATCCAGGTTTGCTGCTTCAAATACGCCTCCAATCGGGGGATTTTCCCAGGTTTCCCAGCACTATGGCAGTCCCCCCCTCCCATGCTTACGAAACCACTGGTAAAGGTCACCAAGTTTGGGTGTGTGGTGTTACCAAGGACGTGCCCGGATTTTGGAAGGGGGGTTCAAGACAAGTGCCCCCATTTTGAGAGGCTAAGACCCCCCCCCCCAAGACACAAAAAGAGGGTCGAGCATTTACCCTCGACACCTTGTGGCACCACTTTAACTTCCGGTTGGCTTTCTGCAATGGAATCTTGGGAACTGTAGTTGAGTCATCTGTCAGGTGCCACAACAACTACAATCCCAGCATTTCACAACATGGAGGCCAAGGGCAGTTAAAGTGGCATCAAACTGGATTATTTTTTCAGTGCAGATGCAAACTGAGTCCTTCCTCTGAAGGTGTTACATCAGATAAATTCAGCTCGATAAAGCAAAGTGCAGCTGGCCGAGCAATTAATATATATATTATATATATATATATGTTTTTTATTTATAAACCGCTATTCCAGATAGCTCATAGCGGTGTACAAGAAAATTATATAACAGTACCAGACTACAATTAGCTACACTGTATCTTCAGGCCAGCCCTGTGACGCTGGGCCGCGCTGCTCTCTCCTTCAACGGGCCGACAAGATGACAGTTAGGAGGGAGGGCGCTCTGTCTTCGGCCCGCCCTGATGCCCTGGGCCGGCCTGCTCTCTCCCTCAACGGCCGAAAGATTGACAGTTATGGAGGGAGGGCGCTCTGTCTTCAGCCAGCCCCTGATGACCCTGGCTGGCCTTCTCTCTCCCTCAACGGCCGGAAAGATGACAGTTATGGAGGGAGGGCGCTCTGTCTTCAGGCCATCCCCTGATGACGCCGGGCCGGCTGCTCTCTCCCTCAACGGCCGAAAGATGACAGTTATGGAGGGAGGGTGCTCTGTCTTCAGGCCAGCCCCTGATGACGCTGGGCGGCCTGCTCTCTCCTTCAACGGCCGAAGATGACAGTTGTGGAGGCGAGCGCTCTGTCTTCAAGGCCAGCCCTGATGACCCTGGGCCGGCCTGCTCTCTCCCTCAACGGCCGAAAGATGACAGTTATGGAGGGAGGGCGCTTGTCTTCAGGCCCGCCCTGATGACCTGGGCCGGCCTGCTCTCTCCCTCAACGGCCGCAAAGATGACAGTTATGGAGGGAGGGCGCTGTGTTCTTCGGCCGCCCCTGATGACGCCGGGCCGGCCTGCTCTCTCCCTCAACGGCCGAAAGATGACAGTTATGGAGGGAGGCGCTCTGTCTTCAGGCCAGCCCCTGATGACGCCGGGCCGGCCTGCTCTCTCCCTCAACGGCCGAAAGATGACAGTTATGGCGGAGGGCGCTCTGTCTCAGGCCACCCCTGATGACGCCGTGGCCGGCTGCTCTCTCCCTCACGGCCGAAAGAAGACAGTTATGGGGGAGGGCGCTCTGTCTTCAGGCCAGCCCCTGATGACGCCGGGCCGGCCTTCTCTCCCTCAACGGCCGAAAGAAGACAGTTATGGAGGGAGGGCGCTCTGTCTTCAGGCCCGCCCTGATGACGCCGGGCCGGCCCTGCTCTCTCCCTCACGGCCGAAAGATGACAGTTATGGAGGGGGGGCTCTGTCTTCAGGCCAGCCCCTGATGACGCCGGGGCCGGCCTGCTTTCTCTCCATCAACGGCCGAAAGATGAGTTATGGAGGGAGGCGCTCTGTCTTCAGGGCCAGCCCCTGATGACGCCGGGCCGGCCTGCTCTCTCCCTCAACGGCCGAAAGATGAACCGTTGTGGAGGAGGGCGCTCTGTCTTCAGGCAGCCCCTGATACGCCGGACCGGCCTGCTCTCTCCCTCAACGGCCGAAAGATGACACCTTATGGAGGGAGGGCGCTCTGTCTTCAGGCCAGCTCCTGATGACGCGGACCAGCCTGCTCTCTCCCTCAACGGCCGAAAGATGACAGTTATGGCGGGAGGGCGTCCATTAATGAGCGGGCCCACTCTGTTCATGCTCAGAGACACTCTGCTCATGCTTTGAGACACTGTATTCCAACATCTGACTGAGCTACGAACCCAGGCTGCATCCACACATTTCATTCCCACTTCCAAGAGGGATTTTTAATTTTTGAGACACACACACACACCTTTTAATTCCAAGACCTATCTATTCTATCTATCTACCATAATTTTTAATTCCAAGCCATTATACGTTGCCTTTCTTTTTATAATACAACAAACCCCTTTAAGAGAATCCTTTTTGGGAGAAAGGCAGGGGTATAAAATCAATCATAAAAAAATTATAGTGCAATAGTTCCTCAGTGCATGGCTTACATTATAAGACTTTATACCTTTATACATTTAAAAACTATTAAAATCACAGTAGGCTCAGAGTGCTACAGAATCATGGAATCCTAGAGTTAGAAGAGACCCCTAGAAGGGCCATCCAGTCCAACCCCCATTCTGACATGCAGGAACTCCCAGTCAAAGCATTCTCAACAAATATGTAATGGAGGTGTCCATCTACATTGTAGAAAGATATACTATAGATTAATGCCTATGGAAAATCACCACCTTGAGTCCGTATATTGGAGAAAGGTGGGATATAAGAAAATAACAACAACAATATCTGGGTATTGTAGTTTTGTGAGACCTTTAGCCTTCTTTGTCAGAGAGCTCTGGTGGCACAACATACTACAAATCGCAGGATTTTCCATAGCATTAAAGCAGTGTCGAACTGGATTATTTCTGCAGTGTGCAGCCTTATTAAACTGCAGTTCCCATCAGTCTGTGGTTGCTGCTGGATGATGGGGCTGCAGTCTAGCATTGCCTGGAGCAGGGCCATAGGAGTCCACAGCCACGATTCATCATCTTAGATTGATTCCATATATTAATTAATTAATCATAAAACATAGAGTTAGAAGAGACCCCACGAAGGGCCATCCAGTCCAACCCCATTCTGCCATGCAGGAACTCTCCATCAAAGCATCCCCATTGACATGCTGAAAAAGGGCCAGCTAACTGTATTTTATCTATTTGTCTTTTTAAAAAGAAAAAAAACAAGGCTGGAAGGAGCCTTTGCCTTTTGCATCACACAGACCCACCTCTTTTTGTTGTTGCAAAAATCCAGAAATGACTGTTTTGAAAACATGAGTCCATTCTCAGGAGAAATGTCCAGCGAGTAGAGTCTGAGTCTCCTTTCTCTGGACTTCCACAAACCCAAACTGACCCTGAGAGCATCTGGTCTGACCCCCAACTAGGAAACTTGGAAGTCCTGAAGGTTTAGATCAATTACTGAATTATTGAATATACAAGGCATTGTGGTCTCAGGGTTTTGCTGAAGCTCAGTTGCAGAAGCACAACATATTTTAAAAATATTGTGCATTAAATACCTTCCGTCTATGTCTATGAGATGCATTATGAAAACATACATGGATCCCATCTCCAGTATATCCCATTAGGCATACTGTATATAACTATACCCAAGGGATTATATTATTATTATATTTTATTATTATATTATTATTTATTATTATACTATATTGTACATGGATATAACAGCTAAAAGTTAGAGTCACCTTTCTTTCTTTTATATTTCCTTTTAGAAGCTTCCTCCTTTTTTCTTTCTTCCTTCTCCCCTTCCTCTTCCTCCTTTCTTTTCCTTCTTTCTTCAGTCTCCCTCCCTCTTATCTTCCTTCCTTTTTCCCTTCTTCCCTTCTTCTTCCTTCTTCTGCAAAAGCACAAGGGGGGAAGGGGGAGGAGGAAGAGGAGGAGTGGAAGCCGGACTCTGAAGGAAACCGAAAGCGAAAGGAGTCACAGGGACTCTCTTTCTCTCTCTCTTCTCTCTCTCCCCCCCTCTCTCTCTCTCTCTGAGCTTGCAACTGGCGTTCAAGCTCCTCCTCCTCCTCTTCCTCTCCTCCCCCCTCCATTAAAGCCATGGAGCCGAGGAAAAGGGGAACTTTTGTTTGTCTTTCCTCGTTCCCTCGCCGTGGTTTTAATGGAGGGGGGGGGAGGAAGGAGCTTGAACGCCCCAGGGCCTGATAGGGGGGGTCCCGACCCCCACCCTCCCCCCCTGGCTACGTCCTTGGTGTTACCAACTCTAACTCTCTTTCCCATCTGATTCCAAAAAAGCTATCTTCATACTGTTTGTTGTCAGTAATGGACTGCATGAGGGCAAACGAACAGAACCTTAATCCAGACAAAACAGAGTTGGTCCTGGTCAGTTGAAAGGCAGATCAGGGAACAGGGACTCTGCTTGTGCTGGAATGGGTTACAGTTCCCCTGAAATCTCAGGCTTACAGCTTGGGAGTTCACCTGGACTCAATTCTGAGCTTGAATTCCTAGGTTTTGGCAGTGGCAAGGAGTGCATTTCCACAGCTAAAACTGGTGCATGAGTTGTGCCCATTCCTTGACACATCACATCTGGCTATGCTAACCCATGCCTTGATTATATCCCATTTATCTCCTGTAAGATACTCTACTTTCAAAAAATGTTCAGGAACTTCAGTAGGTCCAAATTTGTGTGGCTAGAGTTCTGACTCAGGCCAGATATAGGAAGCATATAACTCCCTTTTAAAACAGCTTAACTGGTTTCTGGGCACAATTCATTGTGCTGGTCATGACCTATAAAGCCCTATATGGCTTAGATCCAGACTATGTGAAAGAGCATATATGAACTTGCAAGGCTCCTAAGCTCTACAGGGGAAGGTGTTCTCTTGTCTTGCCACCTTCACAAACTCACTTGGTAAGACCACATGAGAGTGTCTTCTCAGTGGTTGTTCTCAGCCTCTGGAATTCACTTTTGTGAGAGGCTAGCCTGGCCTCCTTCCTTCCTGCTTTTCTTTCGCCAGCAGGCAAATACATTTTTGTTTAATCAGGCTTTTAATAGGTAAGCAGATAAGGTTCTTATTTGGATGTGTGCTTTATTTATTTTTAAAAACTTTTATATGGCTTATAAATGATTTTATATTTTTAATCTGGGGATTTTTAATTATTTTTAAAATTTTGGTGTTCAGGTTTTTAAGTGATTCCATTTGGAAGCTGCTTTGGATCCCATTCTGGGAGAAATGTGGCATCTGCTCCCTAAACCTCTAGCATAGAAGGTAATTTTAGGGATAAACCATCAATCACCATCAGTCACACTGTAATTTGAGGGCTCTGAATTCTCTTAGAACACTTGAGTAAATTGTATCTGACCCTGGCAGATTATTACAGTTGAACCTATTGATTTGCTTGGATACCTTTTCTGTAGGCATGTCTATTAGTGACAGCGTTCAGAGCAACCAATAACCTGAAAAGAATTGTTCCATTGAGGCTCTCCATAAAGTTCACCTTTGTGTGAAGATGAAGGAATATTATTCACTTACATAGGTTTGAATTGTATGGCCTTGAATTCCATAGCGTTTTGCATTGTAGCAGCTGAAAGTCCAAAAGAGACAGTGAAGCAATTGGGATCACTACCATCTGTCTGGAAGTGGATTAGGGAGAGGGAAGTCTTGGAAAATAGGAATGTAACGTGCAGGACGGGCTACTTCTGCTTTATAAGCATCAAACAACATGGAGGGGAATTGTTGTTTAAAGCAGCAGAAACTAGAACATGACTAGGACATAAGTGCAAAAGATGGGAGGTCCTGTTTGATGGAAGAATAGACTGTCTGAGAAAGTAGTGGACTCTCCTTCATTAGAGACTTTGGAAGCCACTGGAGCTTGGATGGCCATTTGTTGGGACTACTTTTGTTGTCATAGACAAAACATAGAGAGAGGAGAGGAGGAATAAATTGAGGGATTATTAGTAGGCTGAAGAAGCGAGGAATAGGCATTTTTCATCACTCATGTGTGGTGAACCTGGATTCCTAAGTCCAGGAACATACAGAAACAGAGACCATGAGGACTACTAAGTGCTATTTGACATAAGAGACTGCTGAGAATAATTTGAGATATTGGTATCTTGCAGATCATCCTACAGTAATATTTTTGACAATATAACTTGAGAGTGTTTCTTCCCCTTTGGAATTTTGCCCTTCAGTTGTCTAACATTGATCCTTATCTTCTGGAATTTTTCCTTGTTTCTTGTTGTAATGCATCACTTCTTACATTATTAGTGGGTAGACTGTGTTTTTGACATACTGGGTGGCAGAATATCTGTACAGTTGGTGATAACCCCACAGGTATGCTTTTTAAAGGTGAGCTCTTAAAAATAAAACAATGGCTTGAATCCATTAGCTAGACCTGACTAATCTAGGTATATTTAATCAGTGTGATTCATAAACATTTTGACTTTTTATTCAGCATTTGATTCATTGGGACTACTGTAGTTGGGATTACCAATTTAATTGTTAAACCCCTTTTCCTTTCCTCACAAGAAAACAACAACAGGGAATGTTGGAAGAAGGGTGAACTGAGCATAAAACGAGAGCAGTGGGTTTTCTGATCACCTAAATTTAGAAATCATGTCCATTTAAGGTTGAAATCAATAACACCATTTTATTAGCTCCAACTTTCTACCACTTGTAGAAATCCTATTTTCATCCTGCATGAGTGTCAAATCCAGTACTGGGATTCTGCATGGACATGTAGTTGCAGAAGTAACTTCACATTTCATTGCCACTTCGCTATGCTAGGTATAGCTTATGTTAGGTGTGCTAATTGTTCATCAGTGCTTGTTCAACTGTGAGCGGAACACACAACCACTAGCAGAACACCAGTTGTAATGCGTACCTGTTGTGCTATTGTTACATTGGATATGACCCGTATTCTATCTCTTTGTTTGGTAGCTCTTGAAATGACTTATTATGCTCTTAAGTGCATAAGGAGGAGGAGGATTTGTCCCCTGCAGTTTTTGCAGGAAAGAAGGCAACTGAGTTAAACTGAAATATGGGTCCATTTAGATTTAATAACCAGGAAAAACTCTCTATAAAGAATGATGATTTGGCAGTAGAACAGATTTTAACTTGAGCATGCAGATTCACCATATTGGGGGGGTTCTAAAACTAGATAATTAGATATCTGTCAACAATGATTTAGGTGTATTTGGCCTTGCTGAAAGACTGGAAAATGGGTACAGCTGATCTTCTCAATTACTTTCTTTTCCAGCATGCTCTGGTCAACTATGTGGGTATTTTTTCCACCCATGCCTTGATATGTTGACACATGCAAACAGTCAGCATTTCAAATGAATGCAAAATATTGTACATATGGAGTCAACGGCATTGGAGCTGGGTAGAGAATTTGAAACCTAATTTATCTGCCAAAAGTAGGTCTCAACATACTATATTACAGTTTTGTTTATCCTGATTTTAGTAGGGCTTGTGATTCTTTTTTACAGTCAGAGAAGAGACAGAAATTTACATGCTCTGACAATAAATGTAAATAACAAAGTAACACTGGATTATCATCTTCAGCTGTATAAAAAAATTATATTAGCAATTTCTGAAGACTGTCATCTCTGAGTGCATATAAAAACAACTGAAGATGATTGAGTGTGTTTTTCCCCCTTCAACATGGCAGCTTGGTAAGCTTGTGGCTGCCAAAATAACGGACACGTTTTGAACAGTACCATCATAAATTTGAGGGTGTGTGTGAATGAAATAAGCTTTCTGTATTAAATAAATGTTTCATGTTGTTTGTGAATGGGGAGCTGGGCTTATATAATTAGAGTCAGAGGTTACAAAATTACATACAATTACACATCTCAGAAGCAATTTGTGGTTATTGTTTGATTTGTCTTTTTCTTGTTGCTGAAATCTTTGTCATTCGTGAACTGGTGCAAACACTGCAATACTATAAAAGAAAAAAAAAAGGGGGGGAAGACTAGTCATATACAGTATGTCCCTTTCTAATGTGCTTTGTTCCAGCTAAATAAAAGATTTGTCAAACTAATTCACCATTTTATACCTTTTTTCACCTGTGTTTCCTGCAGAAACCCTTGAGTACAATTTCTATTTAACAAAATCTCCAAGCTGCTTTTTTGTGCTGTACCATCCTCCCCAATTTGTTGAATTTTTCCAAAGATGTATATTACCTTTTCCCTTCTTCTTAGACTTTTCAAATTGTGCCAAAGAGGTGGGCAGGGCAAGGGAGGGGGAGATCTAGTTTCTCCCTGAGGTTTGCGTTATAATATTGAATTTTACATATATGTGACAGTGTATTTCTAAAAGGATCTGCATACTCCCCTTTCTTGTAGGAGAGAGCTGTATTACTGTTACATATCCAGGCCCAGCCTAACTAGAGCTAGTGCTATGATTGTCAGAGGTTACTTTTGAACCCTTTTCACTCCTCCCAGGCACACAAACTTTTACAAAGCAATTCCACAATCACAAAAAGTCAACATGGATTTCAGAGAAAGAAGTCATGCCAGACAAACCTTATCTCTTTCTTTGATAAAATTACCAGCTTGGTAGATGAAGGGAATGCTGTGGATATAGTATATCTTGATTTCAGTAAGGCCTTTCACAAAGTTCTCCATGACATTCTTGCAAACAAGCTTGTAAAATGTGGGCTAGACAAAGTAACTGTTACATGGATTTGTAATTGGTTGACTGGCCAAACCCAAAGGGTGCTCAACAATGGCTCTTTTTCATCCTGGAGAGAAGTGACCAGTGGGGTCCCACACAGGGGTTTGTCCTGGGCCCAGTGCTATTCAACATCTTTATTAATGACTTGGAGGACAAAATTGGGGGCATACTTATCAGATTTGCAGATGACACCAAATTAGGAGGAGTAGCTAATACTCCAGAGGACAGGATCAAGATTCAAAATGACCTGAACAGATTAGAAAACTGGGCCAAAGCTAACAAAATGAAGTTCAACACAGAGAAATGTAAGGTACTGCACGTAGGGCGAAAAAATGAAATGCATAGATATAGGATGGGGGACACCTGGCTGAATGAAACTACGTGTGAAAGGGATCTTGGAGTCCAAGTAGACCATAAGTTGAATATGAGTCAACAGTGCGATGCGGCAGCTAACAAGGCCAATGCGATTTTAGGCTTCATCAATAGAAGTATAGTGTCTAGAACAAGGGAAGTAATAGTGCCACTCTATTCTGCTCTGGTCAGGTTCCACCTGGAATATTGTGTCCAGTTCTGGGCGCCACAATTCAAAAAGGACATTGAGAAACTGGAGCGTGTCCAAAGGAGGGCGACTGAAATGGTGAAAGGTCTGGAAACCTTGCCCTATGAGGAACGACTCAGGGAGCTGGAGATGTTTAGCCTGGAGAAGAGAAGGTTAAGAGGTGATATGATAGCCCTGTTTAAAAATTTGAAAGGATGTCATATTGAGAAGGGAGCAAGCTTGTTTTCTGCTGCTCCAGAGAACAGGACCCGGAACAATGGATGCAAGCTCCAGGAAAAGAGATTCCAGCTCAACATTAGGAGGAACTTCCTGACAGTGAGGGCTGTTTGACAGTGGAACAAATTCCCTTGGAGTGTAGTGGAGTCTCCTTCCTTAGAGGTCTTCAAACAGAGGTTGGATGGCCATCTGTCGGGGATGCTTTGATTGTGATTTCCTGCATGGCAGGGGGTTGGACTGGATGGCCCTTGTGGTCTCTTCCAACTCTATGATTCCATATTAGTACCAGAAATGAAAACTATATTCTGTGGCAGATTTGATTCAATTTTTGCTGCATGTGTACAGAAAGTAAATGTGTATATGCATATATACATGTCGATATGAAAGCCACATAGAGCCAGTGTGTAGTGGTTTGCATATGTACAGAAAGTAAATGTGTATATGTGCATATGCATGCCATATAGAGCCAGTGGGTAGTGGTTTGCATGTGTACAGAAAATAAATGTGTATATGCGCATATACATTTGTATATGCATGCCATATAGACCCAGTGCGTAGTGGTTTGAGTGTTGGACTGTAACTCTGGAGACCATGGTTTGAACCTTAACTCAGCCATGTAAACCCTTGGGCAAGTCATACTGTCTCATCCTCAGAGGACGGCAATGGCAAACCCTTTCTGAATAAACTTGTCAAGACAAGCCCATAGTCCAGCATACTGGTTTGAGTTATGGATTAAGACTATGGGGGGGGCCAGGGTTTGAATCTGTGCTTGGTCATGGAAACCCTCTGGGTGACCTTGGGCAAGTCAGATTCTCTCAGTTTCAGGAGAAGATAATGACCAACTTCCTCTGAGGGTCAGCATAAAACAGAATTGATTTGAAGGCACATAAAAACAGCAGCAGCAAAAACAACACATCCACTATCCCTATAATTTCAGGAACATTACATTTGTTAGGAGCAGTATCTCATAGATTTTGCTTTAGTGTAGCATTTCTCCACAGTCAACATCTGCCCCTTCATGATCATTTCCTAAGTGCTCTCCTCATGGCCATCTCATTTGGGTGGCTCTGCTGTAGTTGCTGCTGGACTTTCATCTTGACCCCAATAGGCAAGGCTTGGTTTTCTTCTTCCTCCAGCTACACCCCTACCCATGGTCCTCCTGCCAAAAGCAACATTGGTAATCAATTCCCAGTTCCCTAGAATGAAGCAGTGCTTACTTCTCTAATATGTGAAAATAGCCAGGGAAATGTGTGAAAATACTCATGCAAATTTTGCTCAGGCAGATGGTATGAAAAGGAAAAAATGGTACCAACCTTGCCCTTACCACCATTAATTCCAGTTCTACCTTGGGGGACACATAGGTGTAAACCGTCCAGAGTGTAAGTGCCAGATGTATTTACAACAACAGCTGCAGCACCCATCTATGTTCTGTCATACTATAATTTCCATCATTTTGGGGGATTTGATTCCTGTTTGCCAGTATCTGTTGGTGTGTTTATTAAGAATTTGTGTCCTGTCTTAAACAACTTTGAGCACAATCCTGCTTCACCTAAATGGCTGAGAGAACCAGTTAAGCCAACACTAGACAGCTTCAGCTGCATTGAGTTCAAAACATTAGCCTAAGAACTTAAGTCTACATTCAGCCTTGCCAAATATGGGCTGTGTCATGGAATAAAAGTAATTTAATCAAAACAGGGACAGTTCATCCAGCTCATCTTTTTCCTATTCCTAATCCCGTATTAAAGTGCAATCCCAGTTTCTTTAAAAAAACAAAACTTTGCGTGTAGAGAGTTACCATAAATAGGTAGAAACTGGTTGTGTCTGCTGAACTACCTTCTGCCATCATAACCCTCTTCTACTGGCTGATCTTGGAGATCACCCAGGAAAAGGATCAGATAGCAGATCTGCCCTGCCAGCAGAGATCTTCAAAATGCATCTGAAGAACTAGGTCCTGGGCTATGAAAGTATGTCTCAAAAGCTATGTTATTGATCACATTTATTTCAAACACTACTCATATAACATTTTAAGGCAATATCATGCCATTATAGGTAATTCTAAATGGTGTCCAAATAATTTCTGAGCTTCTGTTAGCATAGCATTCCTTAGTTCTTTGGGTCTAATAAGGCTTTCCCACAAGTTCCTTTTTACAACTTTTCTGTAAATTGGCTTGCATAGTTTCAACAATTAAACCCAGATCTTGGAAAATATACTTTTTTTTTTGTTACAAATGAAAATACTTCCAGGGGAGGGCGAAGCGGTCGGCAACCATGATGATGTGTGAACCTGGGATTTGTAATCCAGAAAAATACTTTTCCAAGCTCTGTTGAATAAGGAAGCAGAAGTCAAAAGTAAGTGGTTTAAACAAACTGTTCTTATGTTCCTTTGTCTTCGTGTTTATACTTAATTCTTTTACTCACAGAGAAGGTCATGGCAAGTGCTTATATCTTGCTGTTATTAGGTCAAGCTCAATTGCCACACAAGGAGCTGAACTAGTTCAGACCAAAACCTCATCAATTCCAGCATTTCCATTTTGAATTCAAGGTGCTGGCAATAACATTAAAAGTCCTTAATGGCTTGGGACTTGGATGTTTTGGGGAACACCTCTCTCTCTATATATATATGCCTGCCTGTGAGTTGAGATGTATTGGAGAGACCCTCCTCCATTTCCCATCAGTGGGGAAAATACATTGTGAGAGGTCATGGGAGAGGGCCTTTTCTGCGATGGCATTTGTGGAATTCCCTCCCTCTGGAGATGTGATTGACACCAACACTGGAATCATTTCAGTGCTAAGTTAAAACCTGGCTTTTTATTAAATAGTGATAGTAGTAGTAATAATAATAATAATAATAATAATAATAATAATAATTTCTTAACCTTCCTCTCCCTGTTAATCAAGGCGAGGAACAGCCACAGATTAACAAATATACAACATCAATTAAAAACACACATCAAAGACCAAATAAAACACATACATATTAAAACAATCCACATTTTAGGATTCATCATTTAAAATACACAATTTGACAATCATTCATTCATTCATTAGAGTATTTATCTGGATAAGACTGCCAGAAGAGACTACTCTTTAATGCTGTTTCAAATTCAGATTAATTAAAGCCTTTGGGCCAAGCTGACTTTGTTCAGGGTGCATATGTTTTATGACAATATTATTCAATATTGTTTTAATCAGTTTTAAATTGTCTTTTTTTAAACAGAGAAACTATTTAATATATATTTTAATCTTTAGAAATGTCTATCATTATTTATTGTTTTGATTGTGTTGTAAGCCATCCTGAGATCTTTGGATAAAGGGTGGAATATAAATATTAAAATATATACATACTTACATAAATGTTCTGTTCCCATAGTGGCCAGCCATATGTCTACAGCGAGCAGTTTTCTAGTACTCTTGGTTCACACTAGATTATGCTGAGGGACATGATGTCTCCAGTATTACCAGATAATAGACGATTAACTACTGAAACAATTACTCTTAGTGTATTTCTATAGTTCCCTTTGACATCAGTCCAAATTGCTGACCTTCACAAAGGCTTATTCTGAGTTTGTAAACCTGACCTCTTGATCCTTCCTCTTTTGTTCCCAAAAGATACTTTAGCTTTTAGTTGATCCCTGTTTATTGTTTCATCTAGCCCAGGAACTATGGTTTATACTAAGTATGGCTTGTTTAATAAAGACAGCATCATAAACCTTAGTTTGTAGATGTTCAGTTTTAAATGAACTATTATTGGTTTTAACAGTAGTTTGTTGATTTGGATGAAAGAACAAACTACACTGCATGAAACCGGTAATGTCACAAAGGACCTTACTGTACAGGCTCTAGGCACAGGACGAGAACAGTCCAAAAGGGGCTGAGAAGGGAACGGAACGAGTGGGGGATGCATTTTACTGCACATAGAAGTCCCTCACTCATTCTGTTCCCTTCCATTCCATTCCCAATCCATCCCCGAGGAGGCGATTTTTGAGAACTGTTCTGAACAGTTCTCAAAAATCGCGTCCTCTGGGACGGATTGGGAATGGAAGAACTCTCTTCGCTGCTGAACTCATCCAAACCTACCACCTGCTCTCTTGACCCACTTCCTTCTCGTCTTCTAATCTCTATAGCCCCCACTTTGTTACCCTCCCTCCTCTATATCTTTAATCTCTCTCTCTCTTCAGGTTCCTTCCCCTCAGTCTTCAAACATGCCTTAGTTTCCCCTATTCTGAAAAAAACCTCTCTCGACCCCTCTTCCTTGGCTAGCTATCGTCCAATCTCTCTACTTCCTTTTCTTTCTAAGGTGTTGGAACGAGTTGTCTATTCACTCTGTCTTGAGTTTCTTGAAACCAACTCCATTCTGGATCCCTTCCAGTCTGGTTTTCGCCCACGGCACTCCACAGAGACGGCCCTTACTAAGATCTCGAACGATCTTTTGCGGGCCAAGGTGAATGGCCTTTATTCTATCCTTGTCCTTCTCGATCTGTCTGCGGCCTTCAACACCGTGGACCACTGTCTCCTAATAGATGTACTCTCTGACCTTGGTTTCTTGGGCCTTAAATAAATAAATAAATAAATAAATAAATAACTTTATTTATATACCGCCCTTCGAAACATCAGGGCGGTTAACAGCAATATTCAATACAATTTATAAAAACAATACCATTAAAACAGTAATAAAAGAACTTGTGCCAGATCACAAACAACTGACAGAGGGGGGAAGAGGACTCTCAGGGCAAAGAATCAGGGGTAAGCCTGCTTGAAAAAGA
>NC_056522.1:43054370-43057872 GCF_019175285.1 Sceloporus undulatus | reverse complement strand
CCCCCCCCCCCAATTTCGTTAGCCAATCCAATTGATTGGCTTGATTTCGCAAGCCAATCACTGCTGCTAACGAAATTCAAAATTCGCGCCAAAGCTAACCCTAACCGTTAGCCCTGGAAATCCCTGGAAAGCCAGTAGATGCACTTTGCATCATTTGAATTTCGCGCCGAAAAGAATTTCGTAACCCGAAAAATCTTTCGTAACCCGGAACAGTTTTTTCCAAGCCGCGATTTTCGTATCCCGGAAATTTCGTAAGCCGATCATTTCGTATCCCGGGGTACCAGTGTAGGAGTGAAATGTACTTGATCATGGCATGAAATACTTTGGGATGAAGAAAATGTCATGACAGTTTCCAAATTAAAATCAGTGTAAAGAGGAACAAAACCTGGGAATTTCATGAGACCTTTTTCTCACCTGTATGGGCTCTCAGTCTCTTATCTAGTAGCAAAGTATTCTATGTGAAAAAATAAATTAAAGGGGAGAGGGAAAGGAGTATAGAGAAGAAAACACTGTGGTTTTAAAATAATCCTATATTTGATTAATAAACTAGTTGGTTTTTTTACATGCTGCCACAATTTTTAAAATTCTGGTTGGTTGTGCCACAATTGTATGCTGAGCTACTGGGAGTTGTGATCAGGCAGGTGAATCTGAGTGAGTCTATTGAGGAGGGATGGCATTTGCTGTGAGGAAAGAAGGGAATACATATTTTAGCTTGATAGCTGTAATTAGAATGTTTTAAAAATGAGAATCTCATAATATAAAATACCACCTTCCTTTTTATTTGCAGGCTGCCCGAGGCCAGTGATTCTTCTTCATAGTGTCATTAATGTATTTGCATTCATGTCCTCCTCCTCAGTAGGATCAATTATATATTTTCAGTGCTTTCCTGAATATAAGATAGAAAGATAGAGTTCCTTCAGTGCATACATAAGCTCATCTGGTCATATCCAGGGCTAGCCATATTGACTGTATAGCAAAGTACAATAAGATCCAAAATCCACAAAACAGTGATATCTTTGTTGGGCCAACCAAAATGCACAATACAGTGGTGCCTCGGGTTACGAAATTAATTCGTTCCGCCATTCCTTTCGTAACCCGAAAATTTCGTAACCCGAAACACTTTTCCGTTAGCACTGGAAAGCCTATAGCTGCACTTTGCAGCATTTGAATTTCGCGCCGAAATGAATTTCGTAACCCGAAAAATATTTCGTAACCCGAAACAGTTTTTGCCAATTCAACTTTTTCGTATCCCAGAAATTTCGTAACCCGATCATTTCGTATCCCGAGGCACCACTGTATACATGTTGCAAGATTTCGAAGCTCCACTGGCTTCCTCATCAGGCAAAGCTGTTAAAAATCATACAGGAAGTGGGGAAATGATGAAGCCTGCATTTTGTCAAGCTATTGCTCAGTTCAGTTCAGTGGTACGGAGGGGTAGTCATGCAGGCAGGCCACTCCTCCTTCTGGCCATGTAGATACTGGGAGATTCTCAAACTCCAGGAAATAAAATTTAAATTCCATTAGTCATATAACTGACCTAGGTGCCTCGATGTAGAAGGGTAAAACATTTAAAATAAAAAAGGAAAACTTGCCAATTTATACTGAATATAATTTTAGTTGAATTAATAGTTAAACATCTCAGATAATGTAAGCAGTTTTTGTTGTTTTAAACTGAACTTGTTCTTGACTACTCAAAAGTAAATGTCATTGAATTCAGTACAACTTACAATTTTACTTTGTCTGAAGATGTGTTAGAACTGGCCAAACACTTTAAGTTTTTTTTAATTATTAAACCTTTCTGTCTGAAGATGCTCAAGGTGGAAAATATCAACAATAGAAACAATAACAGATAATATAGAACAGTATAATAGACAAATAATATAAAATTGTAAAATAAATATATACATAATCCAAAAGTGTGATACAGTGACATTTATTTAAAAAAATGTAAGCAGAGCAACAATATAGCATAAAATTTGTATTTGCTCCAATGTCTATCTGTCAGCAGATTCTTGTCTACTCTTCGTATAGAATTTGGTAATCTTTGTTTACACAGTTTTTTCTTTGGGAGATTGGGCCAAAAAAGGGAAAGCTTCCAGAAGTTTACAATCTCTACTAGCCGTATCCATTCTATGACAAAGGAGTACCTAGTATAAGTGAGATATCAAGAGAATTGAAACAACAAATCAACCAATAGACAATATCCCAAGATGCAACATATACAGACTAAAATAAATCTATTTATGCCCCCATGGACAAAAAGATGCAAGTAAGAGTTAAAAAGTTAAAATAAGCAAGCATACACTATCAACTAAATCTAATATTCCTGGCCGGGACAGGATCGGACAAAAAGGGAGGGGAGAGAGACAAAAGGCGCAGGTGCTCCAAAAGATGTTAGAAGGCCTCCTACCCTTTCTCTTTATCCCTCCTGTTGAAACAGTTGCAGGAGTGGAGGGGTCAGACTTTTATAGGACTTTTGCCCATGCCAAAGGAGCTGCTGGAGTGTAGGAGAGAGGATTGGGCCAAGTGCCAGGCCCAGCAGCTCTCCCACCTCCGCCCACACCAAGCTAGTTGCAGTCTCACTGCTGGTCCTGGGAAGGAGGAGGGGGCTGGAGCTGTTAAAGGCCTCCTGCTCTTCCTCCTGTCTAGATCCCCTCCAATGTCTATTGAAAAATATCCCAGTGGTCTAGCTCAGCATGTGATTCATATAAATATTAAAGTCAGCCTCAGCTTTCTTGGATGCATCTATATCATCTGCACATTTTCTCAGTTCAACTGTACTCTCATTTGTCCTCGAGTGCTCTGCTCAGGTTCTGCAGGCTCCCCCCAAAAACACAAACAAATGGAAGCCAAGATGATGAAATTGAGGCTGCTGTACTTTCACCACATCATGAGAAGACATAAGTCACTGGAAAATACAATAATACTAGGAAAGATAGAGGGCAGTAGAAAGAGAGAGAGACCACATGTCAGATGGTTGGACTCAATCAAAGAGGTCATGGGTCTGAGTCCAACAATCTGACATGTGGTCTCTCTCTCTTTCTACTGCCCTCTATCTTTCCTAGTATTATTGTATTTTCCAGTGACCTATGTCTTCTCATGATGTGGTGAAAGTACAGCAGCCTCAATTTCATCATCTTGGCTTCCATTTGTTTGTATTTTTGGTCATCCACAGTATCCTCAGCACTCTTCTCCCGCTACATATTTCAAATAAGTTGATTTTCTTTCTGTCAACTTTCTTCATTGTCCAGTTCTCACATCTGAATATGACAATAGGAATCCACCCTCCCCTGTGGGCTTCAGAGGATGGAAATAACAAGCCCCTTTGAAGAAACCTTGCCAGGAAACCCTGAGATAGGTTAGCTTTGGGGGGAGTCATATTCCCTCAGCCTTGGAAGATGGCAATAGCAAGCCCCTCTAAGAAGCCTTGCCAAATAAACCCTGGGGATAGGATAATAATAATAATAATAATAATAATAATAATAATAATAATAATAATAAT